>NC_142743.1:16702906-17002906 GCF_051943395.1 Hippocampus bargibanti
CCAGCTAAAAATTGGATGGATTGATGGCAGGCTGAAGAGATACCCAATCCTACAGTTAGTCAGAGACTCTTGTTGTGGGACAATAACAACCTTGACCATTTTTCCAAGTACAGCATGGATTCCAGCCATCTTTACTTGCAGTGGTAGTGACCTTAAAACCGCAGTGCAGAAGGCGACCTCCTTTCTAATTGTATCAAAGAAAAAGTGCTGCTCATTCCACACTGCGACACAAATTTGGAAGAAATAGCAACTGAAATATCTAAGTGTTGATGATCTTCTCAAAATTGGTTTAAAATCAATTTTACAAGAAAGATTGAATGGATAAATATTGTTTCTGGTTGGGGAAACAAATAAAAATGTCTCTCCAGTAAAAGAGACACGGGACACATTGAGGCAGAAGGCACACCAGCATGACTTTATTTGTTAATTACCGTAAGTCTCCCTCAAACACAAACAGGATTAGCCTGGATCTAAGGGAAGCTACTGTATTTTGTGTGGTTTATGAGGCAATCAAATGCCCTCGCTGTCACTTTCACACGTGTGCGCACGGGAACACACGCAAACACACACACATGCACACACTTGCACACACATGATTTTAATGTGAGTTTTGAGTTGACAGTGTAAAACGTAGGATAATAAAACAACAATAACACATTTTAATAGGCAATTCTTACATTCACAATGAGTTTAGAGTTGACAACCCATGGCTTTGGAGCCACACACGGCTATTTGGCGCCGCCCTAACGGCTCCCTCTAAATGTTTCAAATTTTGAAAGTGGAAAAAGATGGAGAAGGAAAATATAGATTTATTTATTTTTTTGACATGGTTTTTGTAGAATTTCAAACATGACACAAGCATTCTTCATGTTTTCCAATGTAAAAATGTGTGGAATACATTTTACATTTGAACATTGTTGTCAATGAGGATTTGAGTCAGCTAAACTAACCACCCCCTCCTGCCCATCCTGACAGCTCTGGGTAGCTCCTTTAGCCAGAGACTATTACACCCGCGCTGCAAGAAGGAGAGGTACCGCCGCTCGTTCCTACCGACTGCTGTCAGGCTTCACAATTCCCAATGATCACATGTGAAAAAAAAAAAAAAAAAAAAAAAAACTGGACACTTGTAAATATGGGTTGTTGCAATATATCTAAATGCATCTCTTGATTCTGCACTATGTACAGTCTTGTTTATAGAACGGTTTTTGCACATCTACATTTGCACAGTATACAGTTGATATTTTTATTTTGTTATGCTTAGAATATCTTGTTTTCTATCCTTTCACTCCCACCCCAACCCCATCCCTCTTCAATTGCTGCTGTGGACTGCAAATTTCCCCATTGCGGGACGAATAAAGGTATTCTGATTCTGATTCTGATTCTGATAGGATACCAGATATGTAATGCATGTCATGTCCATTTACTCGAAGGGTACTGGCAAAGAATGGGAATTTGAAGGACCGAGAGAATCATTTCAAAACGGTACACGACACTTGGCATGCTGCAAAGTGCGTCTCATGCCTCGTTCACCTTAGGGACCATAGGGCTGTTGCTTATTATGGCATGTGTGTGTTACTGCCTGCATACGTGCGAGTGGGCGGTAACGAGTTTTTCGAGATTTTCAGTCAAAAAAAGGTTGGACTCTTAGTCATTTTCGCTAATATAGATGTAAATATAGCATGTGCTCCCTTCATAACAAAGCTTATACTGTACATATAAGGCTTTTAATTGTTTGCAACTCCAGACATGTTTGTTTTGTTTCTTTTTTTAAACTATTTTTTATTGTTTTGTTTTTTCGGTCCAATTTGGCCCCTTCTAACATTTTGGTGTTGCCTTGGTGAAGACCATTGAAAGTGATGAATAGTGACTGCCATGATCCTCTTCCTCCACTTCATCATCATACCACCAAGTTGTACTGAAGAGACACACACAGGAACATACACACACTCACCCTGCAGACATATTTCCACCATTACTGGGCCAGAAACTATTAAAGAAGTGCTGTGGTTGCATCTGCTCCTGAGTGTGTGTTCAGCCCTGAGCGTGTCATCTATTTCAGCAACCTTCCCCTCTCTTGGCATCAACGCAACTGAACACTCAGCGCCTCTCAAGTCTGCAGGTTGCAGAAGGACTCACTTTATCTTTCAGAACGGATCTGAAAAGATGCCCTGTGTGACAGAGGCCCGAGTGTTTTTGTCAAAAATGTAACTGCTTACTTCCTGCTTATCAAAATATAATGGTTGAAAGGTAATTGCCCAAAACCTGAAAAGATTTAAGATCTTTTCCGGTTCAGGCTTTAAGTATATTTTATAATGTGAGATACAACATTAAACTATTTTTCACAATTCCCGTTCGTCTCTCTGATACTACGTCTTCGGGCAGTAGTCTTGGAACATCCTAATCTGTTTGTCAGCCAATCACAGACATATGTGACATGTGAAGGAAAAAAATAAATGAAGAGCAGTCAAAGCTCAAGGTTTTATTTTATTGTATTTATTTATTTATTGTATTCATAAGTCCTTGAGTCCACTGCAGGAAATCACAACATTGGTAAGGGCATCTGTTCTCTCAGTTGTACAGGAGTGGTCCATAGATGAAAATGTTTCTTCGGCCGTCCCCGAGTTACCAGCACAAATTTAGTTTACTGACAAAGCTCTTCGGATGAGGAGCGAAACGTGTGACACCTTCAAAAAAGTGCAGATGACGGCTGAAGAAATATTTTCATCATTGGTAAGGGCACTTGACCTGGCACACAACAGTCATGACAGTGGCTGAAAGGAACATTCATATAAGACAATTATTTAGTTTTAAGCAAAAATAATGTTGATAGATTGTAAAAAAAATAACAAAACAAAAACAGAGTGTTATCAATGGTGATTGTTGTTTACTGTGAAACAATTTACGAAAAAAAGGATTTGTCAACCGGGCAGTGTGTGTGTGCGTGTGTGCGTGTGTGTGTGCATGTGTGTGCGTGCGTACGTGTGTGTGTGTGTGTGTGTGTGTGTGTGTGTGTGTGTGCGTGTGTGCGCGTGTCTGTGTGTGTGTGTGTGTGTGTATATGCGCGTGTGCGTGTGTGTCTTTCAATACATTTTGAGGATTTCTTCTAGAGATTCTCATGCAGATGGATGAACACACAATTCCAAAAATATAATAACAGTGACACCAAAAACCTGTTGAAAAGCCGAGAATGCTCATAGACTTTCTCTGAGTGTTTTTGAATACAAAAGGTGGTCCAAGCACCAACGCAAAGGCAAACACAATGGCAGTCGACACAATGGCAGTCGGCACAATAGTCAGCGCCATATGGAAAGGTATTTTGTTTGATAACATAAGGTACATTTTACAAACATAAGCAATGATGCATGTGCACATAAGGTTTCATAGTTGGTGTGCGCGTGTAGCAGTATGTAAGTATGTGTATGGCTCACAAAGTATTACTATTATTTATTTTATTAGTGCTACACTGCCATCTACAGGCATTTTTTGTTCAGATACAAAATGACAAATAACCAAAGGCCATCCACGAGCTGTGTCATTCAATTCACTCTCACTGTGGGAACAAGGAGGGTTTCCTCAGTGCACGACTGTGCATGTGGAGAGTGCGTGCCAAGAGATTCATCAGTCGCACTGGAGAAGCTGTAAAGAGCAACAGATGAAGAAGAATATAATTGTGTGTGTGTGTGTGTGTGTGTGTGTGTGTGTGTGTGTGTGTGTGTGTGTGTGTGTGTGTGTGTGTGTGTGTGTGTGTGTGTGTGTGTGTGTGTGTGTGTGCGTGCGTGTGCGTGCGTGTGTGTGTGTGTGTGCGCGTGTGTGTGTGTGTGTGTGTGTGTGCGTGTGCGTGCGTGTGTGTGTGTCAAGCATGTCTACTTCTGTCTGAATAACTATGGCGAGATATGGCCTTTCCTTATCCTTTGGAGCACCTTCCCTCCCCATGATGCTTCTACTCTTCTTTTGGTAAGGAACATGTTGATTGGATGCATCCACACCTTCCTTAGATGCTATGCCCCCTTACAGGTAAATTTTAATATTCTATATAACTTTGTTCTTCCGTTTTTGTTTTTTTTTTGGCCCTTTATGAAAGCGTTTTCACTCCTAAGATTTGATGCACGCCTTTGTCAACATTTGTCTGACAAACCCTTTGTTATAGAGAATATTTTCCCCAGTTGAATGTTGGTGACACGAGCTTAGACCCATTATTTTAATCAGAATACAACACTCCCTATTTCCCGCTTTTATGCAATATGTACCTGGATTACAAATTATAGTTTTCCTCTCGATTCTACTGCAAAAATACATTCCAGTTTGGACCCCTGATTGTGTTCCGCATCATGGTCATCAGTCTTTGTCCCTGCAAATTGCAACTGTGACAAGGGTTAGCTGAAAACAGTCAGAACATTTGGACTGAGTGTATAGGCTGATTTACTTACACACCTTCTTTCCTCTCTGTCACATCCTCTCTTTAATTCTCACAAACTGTTTATAAATCCTCCCCCACAGAGACACAGCTTCCGTCATCTTCCGCTCCCTGGTTTCCTTTCCCTATGCTGGGGTTAACGCATGACATGGCAGGAGGCAGGAGCTTTAACCATGGGGGTTCGGAGAGGTGAGGAGACACTCTTCCGGCCATTTCCCACCAATTATTCTCACTCACTATGCAAATGCTTTCCTGAAACTTGGCAAGGAACACGATGAAAATAGTTTATAGTCATGAGATTGGGTTCTGAGTTGACACCGGGTTTGAGCTGAGCTGTAACAAATAGCATAAAAGAAATCCCCGCATATTCGTGATTCAGCATTCATATTTTTTAAACTGTACTTGTTAACAGAAAAACTCTCTTTCGAATGAACTCCCACAAAATCACAGGTGTCAAAGTTAAGGCCCGGGGGCCAAATCTAACTCACCACATCATTATATTTGGCCCGCGAAAGCAAATCAAGCATGTCCATCTGCATGATGCTCGCTAAAGTCCGAACCAACATTTCAAATTGTCCCGTGTAATCCACAATAAGAGTCATTGTTCTTGATTTTAGATTTGATAACTTGTTGTTCATTAATTTTGTGTGTGTTCCATAGTAATATGTTCAGAAGCTGAAACATTTTAATTTAATGGCAAAAAATGACTTTGACACCCCTGAACGAATCGTTCAGCTGGCTCCAGTGATATATATGTTTAAAATGTGTCTTAAACTAATTTTAATTACTTAACTTTTGCCTCAGTATGAGAATTTCAATGTTCGTGTTTTTTATGCACATTCTAGTGTCTTAGTAATTTTTGTGTTTGTATTTTTTTGTTGCGTGAATTATTTTTGCTCATTGTGCGAGACTTGTTTAGTAGTGGTGGTTTTAAAGTGTTCCTTGAATAGAGTTGAGTTTAGTAGCTATGTGTTCACTATAATAACTCTATTATAACTCTAAAATCAGCAGCACACATCTTCTTGTTTCTATAAGATTGTTGGATGATAGATTGTCCAGTGTGGACAATCTATTTGGACATCAACCTCACAATGCGTAGGTTATGGGTTCAAATCCGGCCTCCAACTTTTTCCTGCAACCGCCTGTCTTCCCAATTTGGCCAGCTTTACTGCAGCCTTGAATCCGGACAACCTCCTTGCAGCTCATCCATTCAGAAGAGATTAAGTGAGTGAAAATAGTGTATTAAACTTCCGATCTACAAAAGTCAACTCAAAACGTTTTAAATGTAGCATTCATCTCACGAATGAATAGTTTTGAAAGCCTTTTCAGATGACTTTGCCTTTTAAATTAAAAAAAAAGAAAAGAAAAAAAAAACACTTGCCGCCCATCGTGACGACCGAATGTATTGCAGGCAGTAAAGTTTAATTTTCATTATTGCAACAAGGTTAATCAATGTATGAACCGTAATTGGCTAACCACTTCAGGGTGGACCTCACCTCTTGCCCAAAGCCACCTGAGAGCGTGGCTGTGACCCGTTAGAAAAAAATGAAGCGATTCATAGATTTTTTTTTTCACAAGACAAGTGAAGTCAAGAGAGGAAGTTTCCAATTTTGTATCGTGCTCACTCTTAATACTGAGTTACAGAATCCCAAATCCAGATCCAAATAATGAATCTTATTAAGCATGACACTTGTCATGCTTAATAAGATTCAATATTTGGAACCACATAAATGGAGCAGCTTGGGTCAAGAAAGGCATCAAGATGAAAACTTTGTTTATTGTGTTATTTTTTTTACAATTTCATGCCAGGCTTAACCATCAAGGAACTGTGAAATTCACTCTGGGTAAAAAATGAAGAAGAGAAAAACATGCCGCTAGGCAGAAAAAGAAAAGCACATCACCTAAAAACTGAGAATGGGGACTCTAGCTTGGTTGACATTTGGGTTTTTCGCAAAAGAAGTGTTGGACCTATAATCATGATAATTTTGGGATAAAAATATTTGTGTTTTCATTTACTGTAGATGATATAGCATTTGGCGTCTAACTGCCATAACCTCACTATTGCGAGATCATGAAATGTTCTTGTACGATTCACAACAGGGCGTACAGCCATTGAGAAGTAAACCTATGGAGCCTGCACAATACGCATCAGGGATTTAACCCAATGGGAGCAGAGGCCAATTGGAATGCACTGAATCACTCTTCCCAAAGACCACGGACATGAGCTGTGGCTACCCCCCGTCAGGTTTACTTCACCCGCCGCCGTGTCCCGCGATTGGTTCTGGGTCGATGTGGAAACGCTTGGGACGGTGGTGGCACAGGGAGAGATTCCATTTAATGTTGTTAGCGGTTATACCATTCAGGCAGGACACAATATGAAATACAAAAAGAAACGTTAGTTCACACGTTAGTTCATCACAGGGAAGAGCAAGAAAATGAGGCTTCAGGGAGACGAGACACGTGGAAGTGTGGGAATTCAAATACATCTGTTCGGCTCAGAAGAAACATGAAATAGAGTGATGCCTTCCATGTGTTTGCATATGTTTGTTCACTGGGTGACGAGACTGGGGATGCTTTGTATCAAGAAGAGGAGGTGCTTCTCCACAGAAAAAAAAAGATCAACCACCGGTGATATGTAATTATATCCGCTCCCCATTCAAGGAGGCTTACTAGTTTTATATTTGTCCATTGCACAGACTACAGTGATATTGTCCCACACAATTTTGACTTAAGCAAGGTGTGTGATTACCATTTTTTTTCTTACTGGTAATTTGCTTGTTCTTCACCCTTGTGTGACAAAGTAAGTACATTCGGAGCATCAACGTGCTGTCACCACCGCAACGCTGCCAAAAGTTTACAATTTTGACCGACCAGACCAAATTGGGGAAAGGAGCAAAATCATTGTGTCACATGCTTCAAACGCAGCCCCTATAGCCCGCAACTACAACTGACAGTGTGAACAGTCTCGATTATCAAAAGAAGTCCGCTGCCAGAGACATTCACCTAACGTTCGATCTAAATTGCAGAGTGGTAGTGATTTTTGTAAGCAGTTGAAGAAAGTAGTGGTCATAGTATAGTTAGAACAGGGGGATGAAACATGCCATGTACAGAAAAGTCTCTGGTAGGATGTATATGAAGGCAACTTTTATTAGACGTTGGTGAAGCCAGCCATTATACATGTGTTGCACTGAATAGATGATAAGAGGCAAAGCTGGAGGTGGCAGGGATGAAGATGTTAAACTTCACTTTAATATGTTCATCAGAAGGACTTATATACAATATTTAGATGGTATGAATACAGCAATGACGTGCGGTGAGGTTCATTGCTGGTGAGGCACTGACTTCATCACAGTCAGATTTACAAACATATGAACTCCACAGAGTAGCTTATTCACCATTTGATTGGCAACAGTTAACGTGTTTTGTTTAAAATGTCATGTCAGCATTCTTTATATACTGTATACAAACTGTAGCATAGAAAAAAAGAATTTAAAAAAACGTTATTATCGTGTTAATTTACATATAAATGAAGTCCAAGTCTCTCTGTCTCAATGGAGATCACTGCCAATGGTCCTGTTCCGACTGTATGTTTTCAGCTTTTTGTGCTGAGAATGACCGCTCCACTGATGCTGTAGTAGCTGGAACAGTGAGCACGAGCTGGAGAGCAAGCCAGCACAGTTAGCATAGTGATTGCGCAATCCATGGTGAGGCTCAGCCGGCTGTTGCCTCACCGCTCGCCTCCACTTAGTATTTGAACGGTAAATGTGAAAATTCAGCGATTTTGAAAAAAAAAAATCAAAAAATGAAAAGAATGTTAAAGTACAAATCACTAAATAAATATAACTGTTTAATTTATTTTGTCATTTGATATTTCCATGATGACAGGTGAGGCATAGCCTTACCTGCCTCCCCTGACTGCACATCACTGGAATACAGTCAGAGGAGGCAGGTGTATAATACAAAATGGAGCTGCCAGGCAAGAGAGCTACATGAAGACTTCAGAGACAGTTGGGGGATGTCGTGAGTGAAGACATGAGGTCCTGGTACAGAGGAAGATGCAGAGGAGAGTTGGACAGAACAGAATGACTCACTGTGGCATCACTTGAAAGGTCAAGCAGTTAGGAAAAGAGGAACATTGACTTTTCTTCGGAATGAAAAAGACGGGTGATGAACCAATTGTTAAGATACCAGAAAAATCATAATTGCCTCTTCCCATTTAGACACACCTGCAATCATGAGACGCTCTCGTTATAAAGACTACTTTAATATTCTCACCTAAATGTGGCCTAAAATTATGAAAACAAAGTTGGGGCTTGGGGTGGGGAACCAAAAACATAATTTATTGCTGATTACCATGTATTTATTCATAATTTCACTTCAGGGATATAATTGAATAATCTTTTTAACTAAGAATGCAGCCAAATTTAGCGTAGTCATCATGACATCCATCAATCCATCAAATTTCCTTGAGAGGTTTACGGACAGTCGTGGGCAGTTGCTGGAGGCATTTCCAGTTGACTTTGTGCAGAAGGCAGATTATACCTCATACTAGTCGCCTGTCAGTCAGAGAGCACATCCAGAGACAAACAAGAATCCACACTTGCATAGACATCAGCGAGGCTTTCTGATTTTGACATCATCATTGAGTAGGAACTGATCCCTCGCTGCCCGCACACAAGTCACGCAATTGTAACTCAATACCATCACCGAACTGCATCATGACTTTTATTTTTTGTTTTTATTGTTATTTTTGCGGGGGGTGCAAAATAAAGGTCCAGCCTGAAAATAAAGACTATGTGAAGAGCAGAGATACTGTAAACTATGCACAATTACATTTACCCTGAATGGAAGTGTTCAGTTTTGCAGAGCATTGAAGCAGCAGGACAGCGAGAGATAAATCGACATTGAGCCAGGAGTCACCATGAGAATAAGTGAGCGAGTTAAGTTTGTGAGGTTGAAAGGAAAATGGTGTAATTTGATGGTGAATTTTAAGTGGTTTTTTTTTTTTTTTACATTAGATTTACTGGGTGAAATAACATTCATAAACAGACATGGTGAAATGCACCAATGCAGTTTCTTACATATAGTGAGGCACTAATGCCATTAACAGAATAAGTTCAATCAGATGTACCAAAAGCCATCTTTCCCACCTAATGGGTTGTTATCAAAGAAAAATCTTCACGGCTTTTGTGATTCCCTTAATGGCAGTTCAAAAGCGTCCATTGCTAATGCATAAAAATTTAAAAGCTATCATAATAGTTTTGAGAAAAAAACATTACCGAGTTCATAAATAGCCTCTCCTCTACCGTTAAAATATGAACAAAATGTATGTATGTGAGGGTTTCATAACTCGGCTTCAGAAAATACCTGATGTTGAGTGAGGAGAACAAGTAAACTGACTCAGGACAAGGCAACAAACAGATAAATGGCCTCATTTATTGGCTGTTTGAGCAACACTTGACAATTTCTAATCTTTTCAGTAGCTGCCGTGCAAGAAATGACTCAGTATGGCGGTATGAAATAAAAAGGAGGAAAAAAAGACATGAGAGTGCAAAGCAGGAGATAGAAGGAGGTCGCCAAAGAAACTTTTTGTAAGCAACACAAACGCCTCCATATTAGTTGTCGTATGACTTGAGGGAATTTTAGAAATGACAGCCCACCCCTAAGTTGAAAGAGAAGGCGTAAACAAGAAAAGGGCAACAATCGGCTGCAAGGGAGTTCTGAAATATTTTGGGTGTACAAAAGCAAAGACTGAGGTGAAGTGGTATAATGTTTATGTTTGTGTGTACGTGCATCTTTGCAACTCCAAAGTGAACATATCTCCGCCCATGTCACCCAGCACAATAGTTGTCATGGGAACAAGCTGTCAGAGGAAAACGCACATTTCCATCACAGTCTTTGTTCTTCATGTTAATGTAATGTTACGATGATATCCCCCACCATCCCACCCCCAAACCAACACATGCACTCGTGCGCACACAATTGAAAAAAATACCAGATACATTTAATCTTTCTTTTTTGACACAGCACATGCTCAAACAAATGAGAAAATAAAACAAGTCAGTTAGTCAAGTGCCATTTTAGCAGTTGGTTTTAGAGTGTGTGTGTGTGTGTGTGTGTGTGCGTGTGCGCGTGTGTGTGTGTGTGTCTGTGTGCATGTGTGTTTGTGTTGTTGCCCTTTGTTGATAATGTAGATCGTGTTGCTCTATGTGTTTGATTAATTCAATGACAGCAAATCCATCATTTCTGTTTCTGCCAATGTTCAACAAACACTTGATGCATCCTATTAATTTTCATACTTCACTCCACTTATTTTAGCATCGGAATATAAAATTGGCTTTGTTATTTGTGCTTTGTGAGAAGGCATATTTTGTTATTGCTGTAAATTACAGATGCTATCCTCATACATAAACAGCAACCAGCAACAGCAATTAGAACAAAGAGACCAATGTTTGCTAATCCTGAGAATTGCCAATGTTTGTATTGAACTGGATTTCACGATTATTATTTTGTGAGGCATTATCAGGAGACAAAAGCTGCTTTGAGTGTTTATTTGGAGTCCAGATGCATCTGGTCCACAAAAATCAAATACAGACATAAATACATAAATACGTAAATAATTATCTTTGGTTGCAGATGAAGCAACCACAGAATACCCCCCCCCCCCACACACACACACACACATGGACGCACACCCGCATTGTTGTGTAATATGATAATTTTTAATCACCTAATATCATGGCACAGTGAATAGATTGGTATTGCACGCAAGGCCAAAAAAAAGAGAGGGTGTAAGAAAGAAAATACTCCTATAATTAAAACAAACGTAAAAAAACAAAAAAACAAAGAGCCATTTGTTTGTACCTGATATATATATATATATATATGTGTGTGTGTGTGTTCGGGACCACATTGCATTGTCAATGTATTTCAAAGAAAAACGCAAGCTGTGGAATTCAGACAGCTGAAAACTGTCGGCACCCTTCTATCAGGTACACATACATGTACAGTACATATATGTATAATACACACACACACACACACGCACACGCACACGCACACACACACACACACACACACACACACACACACACACACACACACACACACACACACACACAAGTTCAATGTCAGACTTCCACAGAGTTTAGGTGAATTAGGTGTGTTGCAACAGGGAGACTTGGAAAACATGCAGGACGTCAGCCCTTCAGGACCTGAGTTTAACAGCCCTGGTATATGAAAATGAGACTTCAGCGTTTTCGACCCGGCATTGTGACATGTTCTCGTTCACATTTTGAGAATTGGTGTTGCGACATTAATCAGAAAAGTCGCTGCACTTTCTTGTCTGTCAGCATATTATGCAGGTGGAAGAAGGATCAAGTACAAATGTACCGAACCGTGTGTCAGTGTGGCCAATCCTATTGGAAGGAGACAAAGCTCAGTAATGAGCATCGAGGTCAGCATTTTCTATTTCTGTGATTCTACAGCAAAAATATACTGCATCTGCACATTTAAACATGAGAACACTTATGCGCACAAGCACACATACACCCACAATGACACACTAACGACAAGAAAGTCTTCAGAAGTGTGTCTCATCCCATTTTATTTTCTGCCAAATCTAATATTATGCTGCCATCGACAGTTATATCTTTCTTTTTTTAATGTTGACTCACCATTTAAAGAAATGATTGCCATCTAAAAAATAAAAAGTGGACATAAATCATGCTTACCCAAGCAAGACTCTCGTGTTAGCCAGAGAGGAAACAATGCAAACAAACATCGGAACCAGACCAACTGTCAGAGACACTGACATCAGATGCATTCAGGAATGCTTTTGTCCGTACCATCTCTGAATAATGTTGCCTTTACATTTCAAACTTTTTTTTGTATTTCCGTACTTTGCAAATGTGGTTGCATCAAATGCAAGACCTTCAGCAGAAAGGAAGTCAGAGCAGTGGCAGACTCCAGGGGCAGCACTAATTCCCAAAGTTATCAAATGACAGATGAAGTATGTGCTGATGAAGTGTCTAGGATAGCTGTGTATTTCAGTCCCATGACAGGCAATGGCAAGAAGACATTGAGATAAGTGATAAGTAGGGGTAACTTATACCTGGAGACTATAATAAAGACTGTGAGGCATAAAGACATTGTGTAGAGCAGTTGCGGGCCGTAGATTTCATCGCGAGGACTTAATTAGTGCTATGTCTAAATGAATCCAGATTGAAAAAGTCTAGGACTTTACTACAACAAAGGTCTTTACTATGAGTCCATTAGGGGCCATAAAATAACCAAACGATCATTCTTAATGATGTCCATTATTTTTTTTAAAGTCCGGCTTAAAAATGGCTTAAAAGTAAATCTTCAACCAAATCTAATTCTTGTCCCCCTTCAGCCATTGTGGGTTGACAAAACTGCTATTAAATCAACACAATATATTTGCTTATGCAGCTCGCTACCGGTACAGTGTTTTAGCGCTGGTCAATATGCTCTTATCACGAGCAGCTTGTGATCAGAGCAGTTTTTGCAAACTATGACTGGCTAGCGACTAGCTAACCATAGTGACAACTCTGACGTTGACCAATGCCTTCAAGAAGCCCTTGGTTTGCCAATTTTGATTGGTTAAAGCAACAGGTTCATCAATACTTATTTTATGCTCTATGGCCTGCAGAACTGATTGTGAAGGCGTCCAGGTAGATTTCGGACCCTGGTAACAAATTATGGCTGAGATGATATTCAATCAGGCATACTGATCAAAAAAATACATATCTGAATTGTATTGTCAAGTACCAAGTCGCACCATTATGATTGTGTTCAAAATTTAATGAGAACTTCTCACGGAAACTTCCATTGTCATCATTCTAATCGTATGAATATAAATATGGACAAACACACGATAAGGATCATGCTCCCTTGCCTATTTAAATACTAAAACACGGCAATGGTAAATGTCTAATTTACTGCATCAGCGATAAGAAGGATCCAAAGTGAAATGATCAATAGCTAGAATTTCAGTTATGACCACTGAGAATATGAGGAAGCGTGAGTGATGATTCCATAGCAGGTGCAGAAAATAGGGCCAAAAGAGAGGTGGAGGGTGTGGTGATGGAAAAACGAAAAAATAGTCATGTCCCCAGGTTTGGTTTAGAAACACTTATAACTCAAGACCATAGATGATGACAGTCCAATCTTCTGGGCTGCTGACTGAAAAATAACCACAAGCGCCCAGTTGCCACACACGCAAATACACAGGGAGAATGAAAGGAAATGCGGATAGGGAAATGAAGGGCCGGCTGTAAGAGAGGAGGTAGGCAGTAATTGAAATGAAATGAGAAAGGGTGTATGGAGAAAAGGTTGAAGTAAAATTTTAGTCTAAGCACAATTCTAAGCGGGATTGATGGCAGAATAAAGAGCGGAAGAATTTGGGCAATGGCAGAGTTTGTCCAACGTTTGTAGAAACAACACAAGGAAAATTATGATAGAAAAAAATGTGATGTGAAGAGCAACGAACCACCCTAAGTGAATAAAGGGCATATTTTATGCCGCTGCACTATTTTACAGAACACTTTGCACTCATCACTTACAGGACTGAAAGCTCTACAGAGTGGTCCCAACTGTGAGAGCAGTATAAAGTCTCAGGTGTTTTTGACAATATAGAGCAGAACAAAAACACAGGTGCACCAAACGTAACTCAAAATTGAAGAAAATTACTAACCATAGCAACTATGACTTTTCTGGAAAGTGTTTCGTGAACAGATTTACGATCGATAGGTCTTTTTTTTCTTCCAGAATCGCATTTGAGCTGCCAAAAGTCATTGATGTTCATGGCGAGACCCTGACAATCACTTTTCATCTCAAATTCATTCCAAAGTTAACAGCTCCACATTTAGAGCTGTTATCCCTCACAGACTGTGTTAAAAGCAATTTGGCCAAAGTGGCTCAGTGTACACCGGGATACTGGACTTCACTACTTCCCCTCGGAACTCAAAACTTTATGGTGGGAAACTGTCATCCTGAAATTTGTGACACAACAGGAGCTAAACTTCCCAATCTCTTTTTTCATCCCTTTGTATTTCCCTTCTTTTAAATTCCTTCTTCTTTATATTGCTTGGGATTACAACTGGCTTCCTGTACTGTTGAGATGGACACTCGTATCTTTCAAGCTCAAATCACTGAGGCAACAAAGGAGATCCTTGGTGGCAAGGCCCCCGGGAGTGGATGAGTTCTGCCTGGAGTTTCGAATTGTTGTGGTGCTGCTCTGGGCTGACATACGTCTGAAAGATGCGTGGCCATCTGGGACAGTATCTCTGAATTGGCAAACAGGAGTGCTGATAATGCCTTTCAACAAGATGTGGAGGTTGTGTTCCAACCATAGGTGGTGCACACTAGAGTGTTCACTTTGGTGCAGGGTGCAATGTGAAAGCAGAGCACCTGGAGATAACCCATGCAGGCACGGGTAGAACATGAAAACTTCTTGCTTCTTCTGTGCATGCTGTTGTGTACCCCGTTCGAGCCCCCCCCCCCCTGCCCCCAAGCTAGAATTCTAACTCGTCTGTATAATTGCTCGTCGCACTTTCGTGTGCATGTATTTTTAAATTCCGTTTGTGGAGTACTTGGGTCGGTTCTCCCCTCTTCTGCGCGCACTTCGTTTATCCTTATTTTGTATTTCACCTGGTTCACATTTGGGTTCGTTTGGTGCAGACTTGTGTGTCCTCATTTAACCATCTCTTACATATCTACTGTCTCTGTCGACTGCTTTGCAGATCCAGCAACTCCTTTTCGTTCCGACGAGATGATACTCTCTCTGCTTTGTTCGGCATGTGACAGATTGATTCAAAACTTTTCATTACATTTCCTACACATTAGTTATGTAGAACAGTTGAAATGGATCTTGCAAATCCCAGAATGAAATGTAACATGGCAAAATGTTCAGTGATTTTTCAGTTACTTAAATAATTGCATATAGAGTATTGTCTTCAGGAATGTAATGGTGCAAAGATAATTGACTGAAATGTACAGATAAGCTAATAATCATGGACAAGAAACTGGGAGAATAAATAAAATAATTTGCCTCGCTGTTTAAATACTTTTAGAGGAGTGTGTGTATACGCAAACAAAAAATAAATGTCATTGCTGCATTGGGTGAATGTGGTGCAATAGTTTTCTTAGTCTGAGGTAATGAATATTAAAATGGTGAAAAGTGGCAGAGAGCAATGAGCTGAGAAAAAAGTAAAGAAGATAAAGCGCGAGGAAATGACTAGACGTGAAAGCTCGAAGTTGTTGAGAAGGTGGAAGAGCAAAGACAAGGGATGGGTGAGAAACTCCAAGGGGAAAAGAAACAGTTAAGCGTAATAGAGGTGGGAGGCCAGAAGATAAGATGATGGACAGAATTTGGCGATGAAGAGTAAAAGAGCCGCAGGGCTGTGAAAGGTGTGTCGAAGGTGCCGGTGGAGCTCATTATGGCTTATCTCTGCGGCGGGGAAAAATATTAAGTGTGCGCTAATGTGTGTGTGCGTGTATGTGTGTGTGTGCGTGCGTGTGCGTGTGTGTGTGCGTGTGTGTGTGTGTGTGTGTGTGTATATGTGTGTGTGTGTGTGTATGTGTGTGTGTGTTGAGTGTTTGAGAGAGAGAGAAAAAGACAGAGAGAGAGAGAGACTCTTCATTTGAATTGTCACTGCAATCAATTTGATTTGATCGAAGTGGGTGTGGTTGAAGTGGCTCCTCAAATATATTTGCATGCCGTGAATAGATATCCCAGCATGTCTTCATGAGCAGCAAGTTTGGCAAGCCGCATTGGAATGTAAACTCCCGATTTCTTGACGTCGACCTCATCATTTAAATTAGTTTGCTGCGCTCATTGATGAGCTACTGCCTCCTCTTGTCTTCCTTTGGCAGCTCACAGCAGCCCTCTGCCATCAATCTGTGACCCTCTCGCTAACTAAACAACCCCCACTCTATCCTCATGAATCTCTTGGCTCACTGTGAGACCGCACCCTTTATTGCTGAATTTTGCAGAGCATCTTCGCTCCCCAAACTGCCCCCTGCTCTCACCTTCATCGTTTTCTGCACCTCCCATCAACCATGCATCCAGGTCACGCACCGCCATCTGAAGCTCTCACTCAAACCTGTCCACCAGCTCAAGACATTAATCTCTATGAACTATCTACTTGAAGTAAGCCAGACAAGCAGCAGGCAGACTTGCCGATGCTCCTACCTTTTCTTTACTTCAGACCGCTTTCAACTTTTCCATTATGGTTCTCTGTTAAACTGTCCAAAACTTTACGTCTGTGTAAGCTCTCAGTCGTACAGGAGTGGTCCATCGATGAAAAGGTTTCTTCAGCCATCATCTGTAGTTCTATGAAGGTGCCGGACGTTTCGCTTCTTATCCAAGAAACTTTGTCAGCAAACTAAAGTCTTACTGGCAGTTTAGGCCCTATATATATATATATATATATATATATATATATATATATATATATATATATATATATATATATATATATATATATATATATATATATATATATATACAGTAAAGTCTCGTTATATCGATATTCAAGGGAGTCCGAAAAAATATCGATATAACCGGGACTATCGATATATCCGACCCTGTTTGCATGTAATTTTCTCCGTGCGTGCATAGAAATAGTATCGATATAACCGGGACTATCGATATATCCGATATTGATATAACGAGACTTTACTGTATATATATATGCTCTCAGGTTGGGGGGAGCAGAAGACTACTCCCTGCAGCTCCACTGATTGTTCCTATTGTTCTGACTAACGACTGACCTGATTGCCGCACTAGCTCCGGTATCAACTCATCAGTATTACTAATCCTATTTTGCCTAAGCAGGCTGCTATACGAACGTTCCAAATTGAACATCACCCCACCATATCGGTTTAAGGAAGGATTTATGTTCTTTCGCTAAGATTCTCCGCGATTTTTAGCGAAAGAACATAGATGGTTTGAAAGGGGAGTAAAAGAAGCAACACAAATGAATCTTGAATATCAAATATGTGTGTATGTTTGTTTGCTTGTGTGTGTCTGCACCTGCAGTTGTGTGTGCGTTAGTTGTGTACGTGTTCGTGTGTGTGTGTTTGTGTCCTAGTTTTGTGTGTGTGTGCGTGCATATGCGTGTGTGTGTGTGTGTGCATGTGTGTGTGTGTCTGAGTGTGTGTGTGTGTGCGTGTGTGCGTGCATGTGTGTGTGCGTGCGTGCATGTGTGTGTATGTGTGCGTGTGTGTGTTGGGCGAGGGTCACTTATCACTTCCTTCCTCCCAAGCAATACTTTTGCCCTCGACATGGAGGTATAACTGTCAACAACACTGTTTTTTATGGCATATAGCACCTTTATGGGATGGAATTGCACCCCTCACCGCCACCACCTCCCGCCCCGCTTAAAAAAGCAAAATGTACCTGTGGTGTTAATTTTTTAGACATTCATGCGCTGATGTTTCTTGAAACATGCTGACATGGCTTTTTCTGCTTCCTTTGGGCTGTTAGGATTCCACTCAATAACCCCAACTCAACCTTGTCTACTCAGCTACTGAAATGCTTTATTTATGTACACTTCAGCTATGTGCAGCCTCTTTAACAATTTGAAACAGAAGGTTCTTTGCTTGTCTTCAAAGCAGTCGTGAGAAAACCATTGCTACGAACACAAATCTATTATTTTCATTTCATTGTAGCTGCTTCTCTGTTTAGTGGAAAGTCATATCATATCTAGCAGATGAGTTTCAAAAGAAGCTAAATCGATTTAAGAAAATCATAAACATTCAAGGTTCCCTTAACTGTTAAAATTAAGGTTACCTCAAACCATCTCAAACGAACCCTACGATCCAATAGCCCGTTATGGAAATTAAATATGACAAATAGACATCATAAATTCTTTTGATAATTTCCCATTTTAATCTCATAAAAACTGAATTTCTGTTAGGGTATAGGAAAAGGAGAAGTAACAATGGATCCAAGAGCAAGTGGGGAGCAAGGTAATCGTAGAGTAACGTTGTCCCTGGGGGAAAATGCAGAGGCAGACTCAGCAGGGAGGCATTGGAAAAAGACGAGCGAGAATAAAAAGTTATGCACATCCAGAAAAGGGTAAACGTGCACAAGAAAAGGCCTTGACCTTTTCTAGAAAAAGGTTTACACCCATTCTAGTGCACCACTCACCTTTTCTAGTGCACCACTCATCATTCACTAACCAAAGTCCCCGGAAGTGGACCACAAAAATAAATGAGGAAGCCATAATACAAAAACATAAGGAGAACCTTGTGACAGCACATAATAATTTCGTGACATTTAAAACATATGTGTTATGAAAACCCGAGGAAAAAGCCACAGTCCTCATCTCTTAATTCTTTTGATTCCACAAGTGGGACACAAAATCATCTTATGACGGACATGTGTGACACACATTGGGGTCCAAAGGTACCTATGGAAAGGCACAGGGTCTCCAGGCTGCGGTGTCATCCATCAACACTATGTCTACCTTTCCATTTTATCTACCTCCATCCATCCATCATTCCATGCTTCCCTCCCCCTTGTACTGCCTTCAACGCTCACCCCCCTTCCCCCGTGTCATATTTTCCACCTCCCTCGTTTATGCTTTAACTGGTGTGTCTTCCTCTCTAACCTTTAAGGCAACCTCTGGCTCTGAGTGTCATTAAGTGTCATTGCCTCCATCCATCTTAGCCATTCCTCCCTTTTCCACGTTCTCCAGCAATATTCTTCATCTACCCAAAATGTCCTTCGGCATGTATATTTGCTTTCTACGCAGTCTGCTCACTTTATCTCCACCAAACACTCTTTCTCAACCGATGTCTCTCCCACCCCTTGCATTTCAAGTGCTTTACCTGTGATTCATTCAATCTCAATGCTTCATATCAGACAAAAAGCATATTCATTAAGTTTCTCTGAAATAAATACAAGCTCACCAATTTTGGCAAAAAAACATGACTTATTTCTGATCATGCTGCAGCCTCTTGCCTTTTGAGTTAAACTTACCATTTGATTTGGACCACAGGTTAATTTTGGGAAAATCAATATGAAACCAAGGTGATTTTTTTTTCATGAACCAACTATTCTGGAATTCATTTGTAAACATTTTTTTCAAAGCTATTTGTGAATGTGATGAGTGCAGAGCTGTGAACATGGGCCACTTTAATATCACAGGTTTCCCTGGTGTGTAAACCAGTACACAAAACAGGACTAATTTCATTAAAGCCTCCAGCCATTGGAACATAAGCCGAATAATTGATGTGAGATGACGAGGGACAGGAGCATCAGAGGTTAGAGGTGAAACTAAAACGGGTTGCTGATATTAAACAATTGTTTCTGACTTGATGCAACCGTGTGTGTCTGTACATGTGCATAAAAAGGACTTTAAAATAAGTTAGCCAATATGTAACTGAACAGGAATACATAAAAATGTACATCAAAGACAGCCATGTCATTCATTCGTCATGGTGATGATGAGATGAGATGAGATGAGATGAGATGAGATGAGATGAGATGAGATGAGATGAGATGAGATGAGATGAGATGAGATGGCCTTTTTTTGTCCCATATTGGACAAATTCTCAATCCACAGCAGCAAAATTATGAAGGGAAGAGTAAAGGAAAAATAAAATATAGGAGCTGCTTACATAATACAAAATCTATGTTCAGCCAAACTTCCCCCAGAATGCCCTCCCCGTTCATTTGGACATCTGTCCTGTTTCTGCATATTTGTGGTTTGCTTCACACATACGCACGCACATATATACACACACACAAAGAACCTTCATGGTGACTGCAAACGTCGACACGCGACTTTCATGACGATGAAAGTTATTATTGTAGAAAACCAACACCATGTCGTACTTCATCCACATGAATTCATGAAATCCCATCTCACGTCTTTATGCTGTAACCATTTGCATGATGTAATCTCAAAATGTCTGTTCTCTCCTTAATTAGTTTCACCAAGTGAAGCCTCTTTCTACCCATCCCTTTTGTTCCGTGTCACCCAGTCATTTCCTATGTGTTGTATGAGCTGTGTTTCATGTGTGTGATCTTCAATCTGAGACTTTTTAGCTCAGCTCATTCTAGTTTTTTTTTCTTTTTTGCATCTTTTTATTTGTTCTCTGCTCTTTGTTTTGGTTCATGGTTTAGTCTCTTTTCACAGTTATTGCATCTGCTTTCGGACATTCGCGGCTTTATTCGCTTTAAATTAAAACTGTATGTCCCCTGCTAGCACGTGGTCAAGCAGCCTCCAGCACAAGACATATTAAAACAAATATAACAGATTTGTTCGCCTCATAATATATGAGTGTACCATGCTTTTGGATTCCCAGTATTTGAAATGAATTTGTTCGAGTAGGTGTAGACTCTCGAAGATAAAACTGAGGAATTCAAAACTCTTTGATCTATTCTCATGATGCCCTACTGATAAGTATGATTATTAAAGCCGTGAAAATGTGATACACAAGTGAAAAATAAATACTTATATTTTATCATTTGCTTCAAAATGTATTCGGGGATTGAAAAGTGTGACGTGGAGCGGCATTCGCGAATGTCTTCATGTTTTCGTTTTTCTTACGGTGGGGTGCTGATAAAGTGATGGTTTGTTACAGCTTTAGCTGTTGTTAATCTCCATATTTTGTACAGCCACCCTGATTTCAAGCTCGGATAACTCCAGAACCATATAACTTAAGAAAGAACTATTTATTCCTTATGAAAGAAGAGAGTCTATGGTTTCTTATGCTGCATTTCGATGTTTATGTAGTCCTAAAACCCAATATTATGTTGGTGCTAGAATTTGAGTGCCAATGACAAAAACCCTGGCACTGGAGTGGACACTTTTGCACATCGTCTGGCAGTGAATGAGTTATTACAATGTTTGAAAAATCCTGACAATACATCTTACATTGATCTAAATGTTGTTTCGGTGAATAAATATGGACAAATGAAATGTTCGGGTACCATATTCATAAACAAAATTAAATATTAACATTAAAAATACAACATCGGTTATAAATGAGTGTAACCGCGAGAGTCTTTAAATTAATCAAGACCATGTGCATATCTTAGATGTTATATGTGCAGTTGATAAATATTTTAACAGGTAGACGTAAATCACTTGTATTCATTAAAAAAAGTAGTTTGAAAATGTGTGAAAAGGGAATGACAGCTGTCACACATTTTCTCAACGATGAAAATATTCCAGACATTCAGAGCAATCCAACAGTTTAAACCCGTCGATTTAACTCTGTGCACCAAAGGGTGAACATTAACCAACTTTCTTTTTGAAAAGTGAAAATAAATGAGGATGTGCTCTGAGGATGTGCTTTTTATGTCCGCACAAGTCTTTTATTGACAGATATAGAGTGGACGGCATTGTTCAAAAATGTAGAAACAAGGTGCAAGCACTTTCACCGCCTCTGTGCAAGTGAATATCGAGACTTTAAAGCGTTTGACAAGTTGTTTTTGTCAACAAATCCCTCATTTTTGACACGTAATCCTGTTTGTGTCTTGTCCTGCCCCTCATTTAGTATCTTTGCTGTCAGGCAAGGCATTTTATTTGACGGGCAGAACAAAGGCGGTGAGGGAGACAAGCCAAGTAAGAGTAACACAAATCTAATCTTCCTTTTTGTGTAGATGGCGTCTCTTCCATTTTGATTAGCTGTTGCTCTTTCTCTGGAATTTCTTTGTAAATATACCAACACCTAACCTTTTGGTTTTCTCTCTGGTTGTTCCCCAGCCACCTTCTTATCCATGGTTGGTCCCCTGATCCAAATGAGGAAGGATCCAACTGTCATTAGGAAAGGCTTTAACCGGCTAAGCTACCGCCATTCTAGTAGTACAGCTTCAAATTATTTTAAAGACAGCCTTTCACCTTGAACAGGACATGGAATCCACCAATTAAATCTGCCAAATTGGCACTGCACCTGCACTCGCAATAGAGGACAGGATGGGCAAATGGAATAAGTGCAAAAATTGTATTGACTGCATTGTAACACATTGCCTTCGGGTGTATGTGTGAGTGTCAGCCTGTGTATTTTGACAGCAGGATTGGATGTAGCAGGCGAGGTTAGTCCATCTGTCAGAAAACCCCCGCTCAAGTCTAAAGGTGCTATTTATCATACCAGAGGACACAGAGACAATGTGGAAGAAAGAGGAGGTTAACACACCACAGCCATGATTAAAAAAATAGGTGTTTGGGGGAGAGAGTAGATGTGTCAAATATAAGAGGATATTGATTACAATAAGGCCATGAAAAGCTTTATGCATTGTGGAAAATGTTTCTTTAGCCGTCATCTGCACTTCTGTGAAGGAGTTGGACATTTTGCTCCGCATCCAAAGAGCTTTGTAAGTGAACTAAAGTTGTGCTGGTAACCCTGGCCCTATATCCCTAAAAGGGTAGAGGTCTGGACACCTATAAAAAATTGCTGATGGCGGCTTAAGAAACCTTTTCCTCGGTGGACCACTCCAGTAAGACTGAGAGCCTACACAGACGTGTTATGCATTGTGTTAAAATGAAATGTTTAAATCACACAATGTAACCTGAGAACATGGTAAGCTGTCCACTGTAGTATGTGTTGTCCTTGGAAGGGTTAAAGTGTGTGAGCAGTTTCGTAATAGTGCAAAGCGAGTATGTCAAATTGCTGTAGAGAAACGGGAATAATACATCACAGGAGAAAGACAAGCCTGAGTTTCAAATATGAAATAAAAATCGGTTTAGGTTGAGATGGGGTAGACATGACAGATGGAGTATGGAGGAATGAAGAAAGAAATTATAAGTGCAGAATGCAGCACGGAAGGTGCCGTGTTAGAAGATTTGTTTCATGGTACTTTCAAACACACACCCACACCACAGATGTGTAACTCTGTTTTCAATTACGTGTGACAGCTACTGTGTCACTGATCCATGCACTTACTGTGACAACAGGGACTGGAATTATGGTGGAGCAGACAGGTGAGTCAGACAACGAAGGGGGGGGGAAGGGGACGCAAAGGCTGAGCTGTGCTGTGGACGTGTGGACCGGAGGGGTGGTGGGGGGACCATCTGCAAAAAAGAAATAAAAAAATCGAAATACAGATCAAGTTGTATATACTGAGCATGAATATAAATCCTTAATCCTGACATTATAAGATCATTTGTTTTGCAGCAAAAAAGGAGGTGCCTGTGTAGTGTCACACTCCCTTGTTGTGTATTTTCGTGCATTGACCATAGTTGAAAAAAAACATGGTACCTGATTCGATCAGAAGACATAGCAATACACATATTTAAACAATCTTTGTATTTACCGATACTCATCAGTTGACACCCTCTTCGCAAAAATGAATTTGATTTGACATTCAAAAAATGTTAATAGGATCATCAAATCGTTTACATGCTTAAAACGTCTCCGACATTCATTTGAAAAATCCTGTACATTGCGAATCATTCAGGTGGGGTGGCCTGGGCTGTAAAGTGCATATATTTACCGTATTTTCCGGAGTATAAGGCGCACCGGAGTATAAGGTAATGACAAACTTTTCCATATATAAGGCACATCGGACTATAATGAATGAAACATGTTTTCCAAGTACAGTAAAGTCTCGTTATATCGATATTCAAGGGAGTCCGAAAAAATATCGATATAACCGGGACTATCGATATATCCGACCCTGTTTGCATGTAATTTTCTCCGTGCGTGCATAGAAATAGTATCGATATAACCGGGACTATCGATATATCCGATATCGATATAACGAGACTTTACTGTATAAGATGAATATACAGTAAAGTCTCGTTATATCGATATCGGATATATCGATAAAATATAACCGGGACTATCGATATGTCCGATATCGATATAACGAGACTTTACTGTATATTCATCTTATACAGTAAAGTCTCGTTATATCGATACCGGGACTATCGATATATCCGATATCGATATAACGAGACTTTACTGTCTTATACAGTAAAGTCTCGTTATATCGATATCGGATATATCGATAGTCCCGGTTATATCGATATTTTTTCGGACTCCCTTGAATATCGATATAACGAGACTTTACTGTATAAGAGTTTTCTAAATATAGGGCACACCATATTATAAGACCCTATAGTAGAGGCTGGGGTTACATACTACTTCCCTACAAGGGGAAATTGAGTCGTTGGCTGCTGACACTAGTTGCGAGACCTGTTGTGGCTCAATATTACTTCACATATGAGGCGCACCTGCGTAGAAGGTGCAAGGTCATCTTTTGAAGAAAACCACGGATTTTGGGTGCGCCTTGTATGCCCGGAAATACGGTACTAATGTTATTCTTCTTTTTAAGTTGCATTTGGTTTTGTGCCCTTTTTGTCGCTACCTGTTCTCATCAACCGGGTCTTTTGTGTTGAACCAATGAATCTTCCTCAACCCATTGTGTCTTGTCCAGGAGGTTCGCATTGTCTCATCACTTTGTTTGTACAGTAAAGTCTCGTTATATCGATATTCAAGGGAGTCCGAAAAAATATCGATATAACCGGTACTATCGATATATCCAACCCTGTTTGCATGTAATTTTCTCCGTGCGTGCATAGAAATAGTATCGATATAACCGGGACTATCGATATATCCGATATCGATATAACGAGACTTTACTGTATTTTGTTTCTTGGGTTCTGCAAGTCTTTGTCAGGTTGTTGTGAGTGTTTGGTTGTGCTTGTCATGTTTCTGCTCTTGTTATTGTTTTTGTAGGTTACTTTTGGTTCCTTGTGGTTTTCAGGATTTTGTGGTTTTTCTTCTGACTTTGTATTTTTTTTATTCCCAAGAAATGATGTTGTGAATATTGTATATTGTTTCAGGGCACCCTGATCCATTTTTTTGTAGGGGGAGGGTCCTCCAACTACCATCGTGCATATGTGACTTACCAGCTATGACAAGTCGCTGAGATGTCAAGTCAAAAAGCAAAACATTTGTTTAACTGAAGTAGAAATTTTGGAATATCTAGTATACTAGTTATTTTTCAGCATACTTTGTACTTTTACTCCATTATGTGTGACTACATTTGAATTGACATTAAGTTGCTGAAGAGCTCAATATTTAGCTTTAAAGGTAAGGTGACAAATTTTGTGAATGTGTCGAAGCTGTTTCAATCTCAGAAGATAAAATTATTTGTTTAGCTATTTACTTTTACGAATGGAACCACATACATTTTCTGTTATGCTTGGCATTTAATATGTAATGTGTTTAGAGCAGGGAAATGTTACACAGTCATTCCCTTTGAGAAGATGCATTTTACAATATTTACTGAAACAAATAATGGTTTTGCGATTGAGGTTTTTATTTCTTAATGTATCTTTTTCTTCATAAACTCAACTACTTTTTTTCTGAAATGATAACAATGAAATATTTCTTGCCAGTATGAAAACAGTGAGTATTTTAAAAGAGGGGTGGTGGTGGAAACTATAAAGAAACATGTGGCCTGGACTCTGAAAGTTCAAAAACAAAGATGGGGTTTGTTTGGGTTTCACATACTGTGGGCTTTTTTTTTGGGGGGGGGCACCCTTGTGTGTACAAAAAGAAAGCATTGTTTTTGTCATCGTTGCCTGGGTTTTTGATTGTTAGAGAACAAATCATAAGAGTCAACATCAGCAGGGAGAGACTGAGCTGTATCCAGAAGATGTGGTTTAAAATGAGAGAAATAGACACATGCCTCAGTTTTATCTCTGTCAATTGAGTTGTGCTACTGATCAACTGGAAGACTGATGTTTGAAACAACACACGGCTGTCATGGGGATAATGACTGTCTCGTTCAGTTGAATCGCACAGTACTTATATACACACACACACACACACAAACGCACGCACGCACACACACACACACACACACGCACGCAACTTAGTTTGAAGAGAGTAAACTACAGTGATAGCTCAACATTATTAATATTAATATTAATATTACCCATTAAGAATGCTACACAACAGCAGATATCATTGAAACGAATGCCGAACTTGACTCCCGAGGCCAAAGCGAAAACCTGTCACGACAAATAAAAACAAAAAAAGAGGTACCACAAATAAGAAAAAAATATCTGCAAGAAAAAAAAACAGAAGAAATAACTTAAAAGGGAGAAACAATTAAGATTAGGATTAATATTAATATTAATATTAATAGTTTCTCCATTTTCTGTTATTTCTTCTGGTTTTTTTCAGCATTCGTTTCAATGATATCTGCCGTTGTGTAGCATTCTTAATGGGTATAATGTCTAAACCCCGAATATAAGACAACTCATACGTTTTCATTCGTATTTCAATGCAAAAATTGTTGTCTTTTATTCAGGCCAATACAGTAACCCCAAAAACAGGCTATTAGATCTTTCAAATATTAACAATGCAGAAATAAATTGACATTGTCCTCATTTTAAAATTACTGGACACAGAATCTCAATGTATAAATAAAATGTGCCGGAAAAATATCTCGATGTAGTCTGGGGCAGAGTTTTGATCATTTCTAATCGCAACATGAAGTTACCACCTCACGCGCAATAATCTGATCAAATATGTTGCATGACTGTGACTTTGCATTTTTGTAATTTTCTATGTCTCTCTCAGGAATGTCAACAAAAGCTGAACTGATAAGTTACTGCAGCCAACAAACTTAAATTATGAAGCATGCGACAAGGCGACTGCTTTTGTTGTCCAAACTACCTTGAAAAACCATGCTGGGCCATGGGTCACTCCACCTCCCTATTCACAGTTCTGCGGACTCCATCATAGGGGGAGTCTGCACACAGTTAAACCGGCTTCCTTGAAAATGTTTTAAAATGTTTGGCCTAATACAAACTACCATTCACTCTGTCAACAATAGCAGAAGCAGAAGTACCGTGTGTCTCCTGACCATACAACTTGTCACAATAAGAACAGCATTCTGTTGGTCCATTTTTGATCTTCCTTCAACACTCCTGCACTCATACCCAGGGAACAATTTAAAAGATATGTCGGCAAGAGAAGGTTTTTGCTTTTATTCCATCAAATCCTCCACAGAGGCTTTACACCATGTCTGTCTTTCCATTCTTTTCGTACATCTCTACGCATCAGCTCCCAAGATGTTTGTGAACACATCAATTTCAAGGCTGTGTTATTTCATTGCTATTGCTGGTTATCTTCAACAAGAGCAAGCTTTGCTACATTAACTGAAGCTCAAAAAGGTTGTTTTCTTTCCCCCTCTCTGTCACATTCCCATCCAGGACTGCAACCCTAATTGGAGAGCAAGTTCACTGATGACTTGAGAGTTCTATTTTTTTCTAATGAGACACATACTGTACTTTCGAGCAGCCAACATCTGGCAAAAAGAAATGACTGTTCACAAGTTAAAGGTTTGGTGAAAAGAGATACTCTGAGAATATGTTGTATTCGGTGCAGGGGGGGGTGTATGAATGGTTATCAGAGGAAATAATTTGCCCTTTAGCAAGGTACTGAACCGCCATAAAAAAAAGAATTCAATGCAAAGTAATATCTGCACATGGAATGGAAACACAAAGCAGCCACCTTTCAAGTTTGCACACACTAAAGTTGGACAAAAAAAACAAATAAAATAATTTTCAAAATTAAAAAAGGGTCCAAGTCTCACTGACATATAGAATTGCTTGATTGCAATAGATTACCTCAAAATAAAATGTGCAGCAACATATTTCACTAAGGTTGTAATGTTCTGTTGTTTTTGGAAAGCGCACAAGACGCTGAAGAGGGATGTAAAGGAGAGGAAAATAGCATATAAGCAACATAGGGGAATGTGTAGTGTGTGGCAGTTTCATTTAATAGGCCCAAAATGGGTTTTTACTCTGATCATTTATTATTGCCACAGATGGAAAATGAGGGAAAGGGATGTATGTATAGCCAACCTGTGTCCACATGCTGCAAGTCATTGTTTCTTACTGAACTGGGTTATGCGCTCCGTGTTCAATGAGACCTGTATTTCACACTGATTTGATTCAATTAGTGTGGAAATTCAGATGAGATAATTCATTTCAGAAATCTTTCTTTTTGACTCAATTTTTTGGAATTCTGTTTCGGCAAAATGCATGTCATGGCTTAAAAAGGGTCATGAATTATAGTTTTAAGGGCTTAAACAGCAGGAAGAAATATAATAAATTGAGGAGAATCACTGCCGGTTTTCTTTGTTCATTTTATGAACCAGTTTTCCGGAGCTTTTTATATAAAATGAAGTTGTTGTACCAGTACCTAAATAACATATCAATGACGACTTTTCAGTTATTGTAGTGACTTGTGTTTGAATATTATCGTCACTAAATGTTAGTTCAGAGAGTGCTCGGCAAAGATTCTTTGTGACATATGCAAATCAATATAATCATACGCCTTGTCAGTGGAAGGCTGGAGTCAAGGCCTACACATACCACCAGCATTAATCCTGATTGAATTAAACCCAAATTGGATCGAATAATGGCTATTTTAAACTACAGTTAATATGAAAGATTCTAATCTAATGACTGATGATTTGGGCATTAACCTAAAAATGTACTTAAAATATCTCGATGTAGTCTGGGGTTCTGGTTTTCAGGAAGGGCTTGTTCAGGTCAACTTTATGCCAGTTTATATGTGTGTACATGTGTGTTGGTACGTGCACACTGGATATCACCTTGCTATTCCGGGAATGAAATTCTACACTGTTTCTTTTTATCACTCAAGACTGTTTGGCGCTTTGCTTTCCATTTGAGCATCTCTCGGGTCGAGAAAATCTCATTTATTAAACTATTGTTTGCATCCAGATTAGAAATCTAATTGTGTCTGTGTCTCTTTTCCCTTCACTATAAGCAAACAAAGGTCTACCAAGGGATCATAATACACCTGGAGTTGTTTACTAACTGCAAAATAATGTCAACATGATAGAATGTGCATCGTAGCGTAACAAGCGGATGTTCTTGTCCTATTTCGTTGTGTGATTTTTTTATGTTCCTTAATTGTTATTTGTTAAAATACATTGCGGGCGACACGGTGGTAAGTGGTTAACGCATCGGCCTCACAGAGCGGAGGTGCAGGGTTTGATTCAGGACTGGCCTTCGTGTGGGGAATTTGCATTTTTTTCCCCATGCCAATGTGTTCCTATAGTCCAAAAACATGCATGGTGGGCTAATGGAACAGTCTAGGTTTGACTCTAGGTGTGAGTGTGGGCGCGGATGGTCCTTTGTCTATGTGTGGCCTGTGATTGGCTGGCAACCGTTTCAGTGAGTACCCTGCCTAATCAATCAAATTCGACTGGGATAAGCTTTAGCACTTTCTGCGACCCTTGCCGCAGATCAGAAAATGGACGGATGGTATAAGAAGTTGGATCCGTTTGTTAAAATGTATTATTCATTATTTCTCAGACTGTATATTCAAACACAAAAAGAAAAACTATCTGAAATGACAAAAATTTACAGGAGAGGGATTTTGCTTTCAATTGAATATCTTGTCATACAGACTGTAGAATCAGTGGAATTTTAAAACGTGCAAAGATAGTTAGCGAGGGACAAAGTTGATAGGCATGGTCATTCATTCAGCCACGCCCCCTTTGGATCCTTTCAGCTCTCTGAGACACTTTCTTTGACCCCAATAACTCCTTCCTCAACTTTCAACATACATTTGCCAGGTGAATGCCTGTCCCTTGTTGGCCGCCACAATTTTATATGTCAGACACCAAGGGGCTTTGAAATATTACCAACCAATTTGGATTGGATTAGCCTTTATTAGTATAGAGGGTTGTGTCAGAAAGGGCATCCGACGTAAAAGCTTGGCCAAAACAAACATGCCAATCAAACCTCTGAAGATGGAGGACATTGATTCGCTGTGGCGACCCCTTGAAGGGAAAAGCCGAAAGGAAAAGGAAATTTACATTTTACAGCAGCAAAGTGATGAACGTAAGAGGAAAGGAAAGGAAGAAGTAGAAAAACAAAATACGGGATCTGCTGAAAAGGTAGCCACTCTCGCAGCGCCAGCTTAAAGTGAAAACCACAACAAAAAACCTTAAATAACAAATACAGTAAAGTCTCGTTATATCGATATCGGATATATCGATAGTCCCGGTTATATCGATGCTATTTCTATGCACGCACGGAGAAAATTACATGCAAACAGGGTCGGATATATCGATAGTCCCAGTTATATCGATATTTTTTCGGACTCCCTTGAATATCGATATAACGAGACTTTACTGTACTGTGACACAACACAAAAAAAACAGACAGTTATTCAGTCTTGAGCACCTTCTGCATCCTCTTTGTTGGATGAAGCAGTTTTAGAAAGATGAGAGGGTCAAAGTGACAATTTCACCAGTGGATCAGGGACATCATGGTGAAATGTACATGTCTGCTACAACCTAAATGTTGAAAGCAAACATAAAGCTTCAGCGTCCATTGACGAAAAGAGATTGTCTCATATCTACTGTAAATCTGCTTCAATTCTCAGCCACAACAGTTCCACATACGCCTCAGATCTCTCATCACGGGTTCCTCACGACATGCACCATCCAGCCGCAGACTGTCCAACAGCACCGACCTTTCCGCTGAACAAAGTGGGGTGTGAAAATGCCGCCCATTACAGGGGCAAAAAAAAGCACAATCGCACCTTAGCTGACCAGCGATGACAGTCAAATGGCACAGACATTCTTACGAAGCAAAACCAATGCTGGCATATTCGTGCTGCCAAAAAGGCGCTACCGCACAGTACATTCTCCTCCTTGATGAATGTTGAGGCCAAAAATGCTGAAAAACAATCCGTATTCGTTCCGCACGATGTACAACACATCAAAGTGACAAAATAAAACACAAAAACAACAAAAAAAGTCAGTTTCATGAAAGCACTTGCTGACGGCAGCCTACTCGGGTGCCATCTTGGACTTCCGATATTATAGATTGTTACACCAATTCCAAAATCTACTTAGTTTATCTGAGCTCAGTACTGAACTATAAATATCAGAAAATGGCATACTTAATCATCTACTTCCAATGGATTAATGTCCACGAATCTCATTCACACACCTAAGCACACATTTGTATATTCACTCCGTCGAACTTGCGTATTTTTCCTTACACAAATACTTTCCCCCAGTCCTGTGCAGTTGCTGAGCTCCTCTGTGTGGACAGCTCCATCCACTGTGTGTGAATAATGTCCAAGGTCAGTGTGGACTGAGCAGGTGATAATAAAAACCCTACTGTTGCTAACCACAGGCCTTACCATCGAATTTGACAGGTGCTGGGCGAAACGAGAAAGGAATAAAATGGAAGCAAGGGAAAGGAGGGGGTGGGTCAGTGCACTGAAAGTGCTGAGCAAGGACAATGCCTGGAAAACTAGAACTTACACAAGAAGCAGAAGAGGGATGGAAAGGAGAGGAAAATAGCATCTAAGTATGGACACGAGGGATGTGTATTTTGCGGGGGAGTTTGTTTAATAGGCCTAAAAACGATTGTTTTACTGTTAATATTGTCTGTTCATTTACCATTGCCACCAATGGAAAATGACGGCCAGAACTATGAAAGGTATAGTCAACCTGTGTATCCATCTGGTGCAAGTCATTGCTTCTTACTAACTCGATTATGCGCTCCGGCACATATTTTGCATATTTGATATTTTTGATTACATTGGTATGTACATTCAAATGTATTCTATCTTTTTGGCCCTTTTTTTGCTTGGTGTTGTGCATGTCATGGCTCAAGAAAGTTCATGGTTTTACAGGGTTTGGGGGCAGGAAGAAAGAGAATAAGTTGAGCGGACTCAGTGACGGTTTTCTCTGATCATTTCATAAGAATGGCACAGCAGACCTTTGCAGTTTCGTCTTCACTCACTCAATTCCAGCATTGGACATTAGAATGTGAAATATTTAAAAATGTATTCCTGCATTGGACATCAGAATGTGAATACTTTGAAAATGTCCCTGTCAAAGGCTATATTTAGGAAGACGTTCAGGGCTTCATAAGCTTACTGGGGACAACTTGTCGAACAGCACATCAAGCTGTCCAAATATGTTTTCATTGCTTTTGCACTGAGCAGCATGTACGATTTTTTTTCCTCTTAATTGAGGTGATGTTTAAGGTTAGCACAATCACTCAGGAAATAAATGCAAGCTGAAATTATGGTGTGATATCTCAATGGGCGCTGTTGCAGATGTGTCTGAAAGCAACGATTTGGGTCAGATATGGTTCAATATTGAATGTTTTTGTTTGTTTTTTTCAAAATTGATTGGTGCAGAAGACCAATTCTGCATCCGACTGTTGCGTCGCAAACTTGTCCCTACTTGAAGGTGTTTTTTCTGTTTGAGAATGTTTACTAGATTAAATCGGGGTATTTACATTTCACATGATTACTTTGTAGAATGTGTGTTGTTTTTTTTTGTTTTTTTTTTTTTGCTGTTGTTTTTTTTTTTTTTTTTGGAGGGGTTCTACCTGCATTCATTTCCCCATGCACCGCCGAAATTAGAGAGCACTTGCTAATGTAGTCTAATGGCTTCACAGGAACATTCTGAAATACTGATGAACATCTGTTTGCAGGAAACACACTCCTTTTATCACTCTCTCTTTTTTCATCCCCCTCATCTATTTGAATACCAATTATAAAAAATATAAACACAGACTTTAGTTTTTACTCCCTTTTTAATTTCTTTTTTAATATAATCTCTAGACTTTTTACACAATTGGCCAATTTACTCCCCATATGTCTCCAAAGGTTTCTTTACATTTATGTTCGTAAAAACCTCAGCTATGATTCATAATCCATCTACTTAATAGGACTGGCATGTCAAGATGCAGATCTGACAGCAGTTGTATTGTACAGGTGTGTATACATTAGGCTGCTCACTATAAAAGGCCACTCTAAAATGTGCAATGTTACAATATTAATATTAATATAATATTAATCAATATTAAGTATCGCAGCACTTCTCTTAGAAATTGAATTAATCAAGTGCCATCTTTTTTTCCTGAAATGCTTTTGTTTTTTTTCTTGCCCTCCTTTCCTTTTTTTCCTTTAAATAACAGTTGGCATGGTTACTTTCAATGATATTTGGAAATGTTCAGATCATTGTTTCATGAAGTTCATTTGTCTCAGATGCAACTCAAGTGTGTAACGAATGTCTATATGTTTTTACCAATATATACCTGAATCGTTATAATCATCGCGGGCTGCGCCTTCTGCTCATTCATTCAGTTGAATGACCTCTGGGTCATCAAATGATTCCATTACCAAGTTCACCTTCCTCCACCTCCAAAATATCACCAGATTTCAGCACCGTGTTGATGACCCCAGGCCACAGGATCCCAACTGTTTTCAGATTTGGAGCTGAGTGACCGCCGCCTGTTCCCAGCATATTGTTATTTTTTTCTTATATCCCTTGAAATCTTAAAACAGCATTTGTAGAATATGTTGTTATATAGAGGTCAAATTACTGAAATGAGAGTTGAGTGTACAAGAATCAATGATGATGTTGGGTTGAAACAAGATGCTCAAGTTTCAGCATTCTTAAAAAAAACATTTAACGCGAATGTTCACTCACATCTATATTTGATAAGAAATGCACAGGTGCCATTAGGGGAAAAGAAATCTACCAAAATTGCATTACCAAAACAAATACCTGATTAGATTTTGCTATTTCTAAAGGAAATGCGTGGACATTGTTTCCCATCCACATTAGCAGTGATTGAATTGTCACTTGGCATGAAGACAAATCAATACCATTCTACATTTTTATATTTATTTACAAAAAAATTAAACCATAATGCTTTTATCCATCCATTTTCTATACCGCTGATTTTTAATTTAGATGCAACTGAGCTGGATCTTCTCCCCCCTGATATTGACTAAGAGACAGGGAACATATTCACACACTGATATTTATACATTTGGACAAGAGAGAATATGGATGGCTTACTGGCTGATCACCTTCCAAGTGACCCTCTATTAAAAATATTATCTTTGGTGGAGCTGTTTAAAGTCGTAATTACAGTGTATCCCACTAGATGGCAGACATCTATTAAGATTGATTCCGACCCTAACATTGTATTCTATGTATTCCACCATGAAAGAAAGCTGTTTATGGGTTCTAAATTTATATACATGGACTGGGGTGTAAAAACCGGGGCAAATCCTAATTTTAGGGTCGTGTAAACCTCATTTAGCATGCTTGGGAATTTCACAGACCCTGCTGTGACATACCAGACAATCGGGCGGACTGTGAACACTATTTTCTCAGCCACAAGAAAATCATGTCCTTGAAGTAACATAGGAAGCAGGATATGTGTTCATTCCGTTCGCACTCAAACCAAGCTGCCTAGTTTGCCTTTGAGATACTATCTGGCATGAAAGCTTTCAACACTCATCGTGGCTAATCTGTACATGGAAGAGATGGAGAAACAGGCCCTCAAATCCTTCCCGGGAACAAAACCTAGACACTGGTTTAGATATGTGGACGATACTTTTGTCATAATTAAAAAACAAGAAATTCAATCCTTCACAGATCACCTCAACCCTGTAGACATCAACATTAAATTTACTTGTGAGGACATTAAATAGAACCAACTAGCCTTCTTGGATTGTAAAGTAATTATAAAAGAGGACAGAGCGCTAAAAACAGAAGTCTTTAGGAAGGCTACGCACACTGACCAATACTTACTGTTTGACTCTAACCACCCTTTACAACACAAATTAGGAGTTATCAGTACCCTCCAGCATAGGGCTAAACTAATACCAACTAGCATTGAAGATAGAGAAAAGGAGTCAAAACATATCAGGCGAGCACTCACTAACTGTGGGTACCCGCAGTAGTCATTCAACAAATGTCAGAAAGGAAGAATAGGGAATTAAACCAATAATTCTCAAGATGCAAAAAGGAGAGGAGTAGCAGTACCTTACATTGCAGGAGTTTCTGAAAAATTACAAAGAGTCCTTTGGCAACACAAAATTCCTACTTATTTCAAACCGATAAACACGTTAAGGCAAAAATTAGTGCATTCAAAAGATAGCCTACCAAATGAAAAACAAAGTAATGTAGTTTATTCCATACATTGTAAGAATGAAAATTGTAAAGAGCAGTACATTGGGGAGACTCAACAAATTCTCAAAAAAAAAGACTTTATCAACATCGCAGGGATAATACAATTGGGCCTCAATCGGCAGTACATTTGCACTTAAAAGCTAGTAACCACTCATTTGCCGTGTTAAAATATTAGCGAAAGAACATAGATTGTTTGAAAAGGGGGTAAAAGAAGCGATTCTTATAAAACAACAAAATCCTTCATTAAACCGGTCTGGTGGGGTGAGGTTCAATTTGGATCGTTCATACAATAGCCTGCTTAGGGAAAACAGGTTAGGCAACATTCGTAATGCTGATGAGGTGATGCCGGTGGGAGTGGGGGAAATGGGCCAGTCGTTAGTCAGGAATGTAGGAACAATCAGTGGGGCCACAGGGAGTGGTCCTCTGCTCCCCCCAACCTGAGAGTAGGGACCTATCATAGCTGTGTCCGGCGCCGCCATGGCTGGACATTAGGGATATATAAATAGGGCCGATACGACCAGTCAGATTTTAGTTCGCTGACGAAGCCTCTTGGATAGGAGGCGAAACGTCCGAAACCTTCAAAAAAGTACAGATCGCTGCTAAAGAAACCTTCTCATCGATGGACCACTCCTGAACGACTGAGAGCTTACACAGACGTATTGCTGCCTTCCATACATTCTGTACATTACAAACAGATGTACTCCAATCAGATACAAAGTATGTTTGCTTTAAATGAGATTTGTGTCTTTTTTTTAATATAGATCGAGTTCGGAGGTGTCAGTCCTCAGACCTGTCAAATTTATGTGCCAGAGAAAATTGGATCAAAATATGAGGATTTTTTTTCTCTAGTCAGTGATGAGTCAGTATTGTAATTTTTCCAAAGAGCTAATGGGGCTTGAAGTATTGTTCCCCGAGTCACCTAAAATGTAATGGACTATAATCACCAGAAATGTCAGCCTGTTCAAGAAACAACAGTTGATTCTGTTTTTAATGGGCACCCTCGTTGGTAATGAGGAAAAGTCTGGTTGAAATGAGAGAAATAACTCCAAGACATGTTCATTTTCTGAAAATGACATTTACTTCACAGAAAGCTTGCTATATTGTTGGCAGTTGTGCGTCTTTGTTAGCAGACCCCCTTGAGTCTCAATGTTCTATTAGTGCACAGCATCCACGAAGCCAAACACCACACAAAGCAAACAGTAGCAATGCCCCCTGCAGCATCTGAGGCCCAGTATGGGGTCTGGAGCAATTAGAATCATAGGCGGGGTCAGAGTTCACCTATTTTGAGCTTACAAATATCTATCGGGGAAACTATTCAATCATGTTGACACGACATGTTGTTTGATCTAATTAGAGACACATTGCATCACCATGTCAACATTTGTGCTAAATAAGGCCTCGTGTAGATGTGATGAACGACTGGGCTATCAATATTTGTAGATTTTATTAAAGTGTCAAAACGGCCATTAAAAATAATTCATGAAACCTGTCATCCCCCCCAAACCCGCCCCCCCTCAATCCCCACCACCATCACCACCACCCAGAAAAATGGCATCATGCTGTGTTGTGAACTGCTCACTTCAAAGCAAAGTTGCCAGAAAGTGACAGTAACCACAAAATAAAAGAAAATGAAAATCATCTATGTTGGGACTGCTAATGAAACAAATTCAGCCTGGGGATGGTGCATGGAGACAATATTCATGTTTATCTCAAAGTTCTGACAGCTAGAACACCAACAAAAATTCCACAAGGCAGTAAAGCAATAACTGAGAATTATTTCAGGAAATAATTAAAAGTCGGTTTGAATTTAAAACATGCCAACAATGTAGTCGGACTTCATACAATCTTTTGTGATCGAAAAGGATATCACAAAGATATGTGATAGTTCTTTAGGATTTGAATGAATATTAAATTCGAACACAAAGAAAACATGAAGAAAAATGTAAACATTTAAAAGAATGAAAAGAATAATGAGAACAAAAATAAAACCACAAACAAGCAAAATTAGCCATATTGAACCAAACAAAAGCTTGGGTGGAAGACTTAATAAATACCATCCCATCATCTTTTCTTGATTCATATTTTGATTATTCATCCATCGTAAAAATAATGTGAAAATATTAATTGAACCAGAATTTACGATAAAGTAAAATACTAACTATTCGAATGCAGTAGGCGGACTGGTCAAGGCCTGCCAAGACTTCTCTGCTGGCTAAAAATATAAGAATCACGGACTGATTATATTTTGTCCATGATTTCTTATTAAACAATTCTAAATTGTCTTTCAGTATCCTTTCATTACTTTTCCCCAGTTGCGCTGCTTCCAGACGTGTCTTTCCGTACTTAAGCATTTAAAATCACATATCAGCCATCATTTGTTATGAGGGTCAAAAATCTACCTGTGTACCTTCACAATCAGTTCTGCAGGCCCTGTCGCATCAAATGAGTCGATCGAACTCTTGCTTTAACCGATCAGATTTCGAGTATTTCGTTTTATTTACCTTTGTGATGGTCGTTGATGGCTTGATGGAATGGGGTTCAGACTTCTCTTCCTGTGTTATGAAAGTCCGGTTAGGCATCTTTTTCCAAAAAAAAGGCTTGTCTCATCTGCATTAAATACTTGCTGAGGAACGTAACCTTCTTCTATCACCATTTCGAGGAATGATCCCTTGTATCAATAAACGGCGAACTTCCAGGTTGCCGTATGACGATAGAGTGAATTAGCCGTGCTTTCTCGGATATACAGTAAAGTCTCGTTATATCGATATTCAAGGGAGTCCGAAAAAATATCGATATAACCGGGACTATCGATATATCCGACCCTGTTTGCATGTAATTTTCTCCGTGCGTGCATAGAAATAGTATCAATATAACCGGGACTATCGATATATCCGATATCGATATAACGAGACTTTACTGTAATTGCTTTATTGATGCTGTCGCCGGCTCGCTGCTTTTCGTTAATCCAAATTAACAGAAGTTTTTCAACCTCTTCTATTGCCCCAGACCGTTGCTTTGACAGCACGGAAACACCTTTAGCAACACACGCAACTTAGCATATTGGTATATGTCCACATCGACATGATCTGAAACGCAATCAAAAAGCAAAAAATGGCAAAACACAAGTAGAATAAGTACAAATCAGCAATACTCTTCCACACAGTGACCATTTCCCGCTTCCGTTCCCTCTCCATGGGGTGTATATTGCATCTGAAAGGTTTCATTTGATTTAGATGTCTACACAGAACAAAATACAAAGTGTCACTGTTTGACTTTGAAGTAGAATAAATAGTTCAATGTATCAAGAAACAACGTTGGGGGAACTGGGAAAGATTTATCATTCTGTGGTGGAACAGACCTTTCCTCATCCGACATCTCTTTGCTCCAGGAACAGATTTGTCCTGCTGATAATGATCTGCACAGGTGTTTTCTCAATTTTCATTGTGCTTGGAAAAGGAAAAACAACCAGCAGAGAGGAGTGGTGAAGCGCAAGTAAGCTGAGGTGTTTATGTCGGATGACATCTGAGCAGAGACATGAAAAGACCAACGAGGACTGGTAATGATGCTTGTGGATGGACAGGGGGATTTGAATGTTTTTCATCTCCAAAAGCGGTAAAAAAGCAACCTGGGGCATTTTTGATAAGATTTTGTTGAATACCACAAGTAGGTCAATAGAGCTGGTGTTGCTCATTAGTGATATAGGGTGGAAAGTGGTGAGGAGAACATGGAAATAAATTTTAGTGTCAATGCAGGAAGCACGTTCATGTGCCCTTGAATCAGAGGAGGCAGAAGAGGAGTTTGAGAAACTTCTGGAAAGTTTGTGTGGCATAGTGGAGAAAGGAGCAAATAAAGGACATTGGACAGAATATTGACACTGAATAGAAACCCGAACTCTTGCATCGGAAACCACAGTTAAAAAATGATTTGATTCCCTTGACACACATTAGCATCATTCATGTTATAAACAGTCTGTTACATATTACCTTGCACTCTTGCGCAGAGCAACCATACTGGCTCAATTAGTAACGAGGTATTCACCCTGACTGAAGCGGAGAGGCCAATATTTGTAGAAGCGATAAATACAATTGGAAAGGTTAAAGCATAAGAATGTCAAAGTGATTTTGAAAAAGCAACAGGGGTTTCTCCATCAACACACTCATCAGACGATAATAATAATAATAATAATAATAATAATAATAATAATAATAATAATAATAATAATCCATTTTATTTTTCAAGCGCCTTTCAAAGCTCTCAAGGACATTTTACAGTCACAGCCAAGCGTAGAAAAAAACAGATACAAATACAATTTTGAATAGAAACAAGAGATAAAGCTACACAGAAAATGTGATTTTAAATGATGGCAACAATCCATGCGTTCCAGTTCTCTCACCGCCTCCCTCCTCCTTTTATGGCCAGCTACCTATCAAACACGAAGAGCGAAATGATTACAGATCATGTTGTACAATGACACATACACACTTGGCAAAATAATAACACTTTCCGCAAAACTGTTTTTCGACTTTATCAAAAGTATGCAGGGTGGCTAACTCGTTATCACGTCTGCCTCCGGCAGTCCTAAATTCGAATATTTCCTGTGTGGAGTTTGCACCTTTTCACAGTGCCTGTGTGTGTTTCTTTCTGGATACTCTGGTTTTCTATCGACTACTTTGCAAAGTTATGGGTGGCAGGTAAAAAACACTCCAAATTGTCCTGAAATCTAATTGTAAGTGTGAATAGTTATTGATGCATGAGGGTCCTGTAATCACCCGGCCACCAATCCAAATTAAACGGTTTAATTTGGATCGGGCTTACAACACACTCCTGAGATCGTTACCACACAGGCTTAGTTATGCTTATGAGGTTTTACCAGAGCAAATGGGGCAATCAGGCCAGTCTTAGAACATAATCAGTCAGGACCATAAAAGCAATCAGTGTAGCCTCAGGAAATGGTCCTCTGCTCAACCTTAGAACAGGGACCTATTATAGCAGAGTCTGGCACCGCCACCACTGAACAGTAGTGATATATATATAGGGCCAAGGCTACAAGAAAATTTTAGTTTCCTGACGAAGCCTCTTGGATAAGAAGCGAAAAGTCTGACACCTTCAAAGAAGTACAGATGACGACTGAAGAAACACTTTCATCGATGGACCAGTCCTGTACGACTGAGAGCTTACACAGACGTAAATCAATCAGAAAAAAATAAGCCGAACTAAAAATCTTAAATAATAAAACTAAACCACTCCCAAATCTGATAAAAGCACCTTAAAAATAAAACAGGAAATAACAATTAACTCGCATGAAAAATACTAAACTTGTAACCCTGGCATACATATATTTAAGAACATTGCTGTGTCATGCACGTGCAACTGATGCTTATCAAGCAACCACATTTTTTGAACTGAGACAGATGATGGATGGAAGGGAGTTGATGACTGTGTTGGGTGACTGCTCATCCACTCTCTTTTTTCATCTTGCATTTCCCCATTTTGCTCGCTCTCTCACGCTCTCTCTCTCTCTCCCTCTCCCCTCTGCTTTCGTTCCCTCATATGTAGGCACAAATCTGACTCCCTGTTTAAGCTGATGAATGATAGGGGTAGGTCTGCCTGCTAGATTGTCAGCATCTCTCTCATCTGCGTTGTATTAGATCCGTATAATTTATAGAACTGCTACGTGGAAGATAAGGATGGAAGGGTGAAGACTCACACAAAAAGATATGCACAGGAAAGCTTGAAGAAACGAAATCGGTGATAGCGTGACAAAATGAGTAGAACACCACAGGCACTCGCAAAAGTGGCAGTTTCTGGTAAGTGCAATGTGTGCGCCCCAGAAAAGGAAGCCTTGGAAAATAAATTCTCGGTAAAAGTTTGTTTCTTGATCTACATAATGGCATTTAAAAATAATCGTGGGGTGTAAGAAAGGTTTGTCCCAGAGCGTGGTTCAAGCTTCGCCTGCCACCGACTCCAAAATCTACTAATAGTGAGAAATGAGGAACTGAAGTGATACACTGTTGATCACATGTGACTATTTAACCAAATACTGTTGCCTCAAATCATTTGCAAGATGCTTTATGAGAGAGACAGTAAAGTTGTGGTCTGACCAGAAAGTGGAAAATGATTAAACTGTGGGAGATAGTTATTGGGATTAACAGAGAGCAATTAAATGTTAATGATATACTGGATAATGAGCCCCGGCTCACTCTTGCTGGCAAACTGTTGTCATTTGTAGATGAAGCAGAGGCAGGAAGGAATGGGAGAGACAGAGAGGCGATGAAGCACGAGAAAAGACGACGACTATGAGAAAATTATCGACGAAGCACGTGAGAGATGAGAGGATAGAGAATCACGAGATGTATATTTCTCTTGATGTGTAGAATAATATGAACCAACTCTCATCCAAAGCCAAATGTGCATGCCTCAGTGGCCTCTCTGACATGTTCCATTATTGCCTGAGAGCAGGATGTGATGCAATTGCTCAAGCAGCACAAAAAAATCATTTTTCCAAAGTGCCCAGATTTGTAGATTACATTGATGAGGGATGTATTATTTTGCAAAATGCTTTTTAATAGAGTTAAGGCCATTTTTGTAGATGTATGTACTATTTTTAACGTTCCCTCAAATGACCATTTTCCCGTTTGCTGGCCAAGAAGTTGCTTTCTACGGAATGCCAAGAGCGCCCCCAAGAGGCAAGTCCAAACATCTGTCTTTCCATGAGGGATGAGCATCATTTTGGAGACCTGGAAGTGCACTCACGTCGATTAAGAAGGGAAATTATTTATACATTTCTCCCGAATTATTTATTTAGCAATTCCTCCCAGTGTTTACTCGGGGGGTGATTAATTATTATGCTGCTATAAACTCCTCGAAAGATACCCCCGGATACTTTTAATTTCAGTGATGTGGATTCACAGCAATTCACAGAGCTTCTAGCAAGACACAATTAATAAAATGCTTCCTCAGTTAATTTTCTAGACATGTTTTTTTCTGTTTTATTTATATGTAACAAGAAGCATTTGGGCTATCTTGCCAAACACCATCGGGTATTTCTGGTTTATATTTATGGGTAATGGATTAAATGTGAGCTCTGCTAATCCGTTCCCTATTTTCTATCCCTAACCTCAGTCTCCTTCATGTCTGTATCACACTCCGTCGGTGCATTGCGAGACGTGCTCCTGTCTGCTGGCTAGGAGACTGTCAATAGTTGGTCCAGAAAATCGCAGCAGGCTTCGCCAGGCAGAGGAAATTTAGTCTCGGATTTTTCTTTCTCCTCTACTCCACCACTCTCTTTCATGACTTGAATGGCATCCCATTCCAAACAGAGAGAGAGAGAGAGAGAGAGAGAGAGAGAGAGAGAGAGAGAGAGAGAGAGAGAGAGAGAGAGAGAGAGAGAGAGAGAGAGAGAGAGAGAGAGAGAGAGAGAGAGAGAGAGAGAGAGAGAGAGAGAGAGAGAGAGAGAGAGAGAGAGAGAGAGAGAGAGATGTGGGGGGGGCTGTAATAGACAGAAATTGAACATCTCTGTGAAAGCTGTCTAAGTCATACTGGCCGGTACTGATAACACATACACATGCATTCACATGTATTGGTTCTTGCCCCCAATGCATATGTGCTCAAATATACACACAATAAAACACATTTTTCATCAATGTAAATGTACCTACCGGTTTATTCCATGCTGCACAAGTAGTCAGATACAGAACAGAAATATACACAAACCAAAGTGACTCCTGTTTTCTAGTCTCAGTCTCCTTCTTTTAGTTTGTCAGTTTCTCAAATGTGTAGTCACTTCAAGTTAAGCCAAGTTAAGTGCAACATACAGAACAGATGTTTTTCCCCTCTCCACCATTAGTGTCATTAGTGCGATGAGAGAAACAAATTAAATGAAACAGAAAATCAAGGTTAAACCCCTCATTTGTCATATATTGCGTGTCTGATTTGCACAACATTTATCAGAAATAGAAGCAGCAGCTCAATTACAAATGACGTTGGATGAGCGATTAATTAGTTTTATGGGGCAACACTGACCTCTACAGACTGTAACTTTTTTCCAGCCAGTTCTGTTTATATAAACGTGAATTGGGGCAAAAAGCACGGGATGAGTTTATAAAGAGCTTTCTGAAAAGAAATCAATGATAGATTCAATGAAGTCAGTTGTGCGTGAAAAGAAAAGGAGGTTAAATGTATGATCGGCGCTCCATTTAAATTTTTTAAAGGGTTGTTCAGAATAGCAGAAGACATTACGAAGAGATGATCAAAAGAAAAACAATTTAGCAAAAACATCTCTGCTGCAATGATTGAAATGTTTTGAAAGCATATAAATGGTACTGTGAATTCTTGATTCTTTTGTTTTTCTCACACATTGTTGAATTGGTATTGACAGAAACATAATCAAAAGTTTCATAAACAATATGGATTCCCGAGGGGCATCAGGTGTCAACTCAACTTCTAAATGACATCAAAATCCAAATGGCAACATCAAATAAAAAATAAATATATACTTTTTTCGGAGATAAAATGTGGAAAAAAATAATGTATGTATGTTGTGGAAGGTATTTGCCACTTGCTCCCTAAGGGTAATGGATTTCTCCTTGGAACTAACATAAATCTCTCTTTAGAGCTGATAGCATCTACAACAAAGGAACTGTTTGAAAACACATTTATCTTCCTAAACTCTCCCTCACTTTCTCTCTATATATAGTATATATATCTGCGTCGGTCCCCCTATTTCTCTCTCTCTCTTTCTCACACACACACACACACCAAGCCTAGAAGCACAATTTACAGCGACAATTTCAATGATTGTTATGCTGTCAATGCGTATTCCCAATAAAATGGCAGGAGCGCAAGAGCCTGCCACAGCGGTCTTCGGGCCGTAGGCGGGGTACATCAAAACTTTGATGTTTGCCATCTTATATTGTTTCCGATATGCTCCAATTTCTATGGTACAGTTGTTTGCACTTGTATTGTGTATTGATTTAGTGTAATAATAATAATAATAATAATAATAATAATAATCAGAATCAGAATCAGAATCACCTTTATTGCCAAGTATGTAGAACACACAAGGAATAATAATAATAATAATAATAATAATAATAATACATTTAATTTATTAGCGCCTTTCAAAACTCTCAAGGTCACTTTACAGTCACAGGATAAGCTTTTCTGTGGGTGAGCAGCGGCAGCCACACGCGCCACCATTCATTCAACCCGGAAGTAACTCAAATAGAAGAGTAAGACAAATAGATAGAAAGCTAGCTAGCAAGCCAATAGAGAGCTAATCTAAATATTGAAGCATGACACCATATTATAACACAAATAGGTTTCAAAGTACTGTATTTTCCGGTGTATAAAAATAAATAAATAAATAAATAAATAAATAAACAAACAAGTAAAAATGTTTATTTAAAAGGGGGCGTTTACCTGTTTCGACATCAACGGCCATATCATCCAATCAAAATTGTGCTTTACGCCAACTGCCGCCCAAACAGGAAATACACAGCGAAAAAGCGAGACTACGTATTAAGTCTTGTCGGAGAGCCTGATGCAATCATCAAAAGAACCATAGATGGCTCCGAGCTATAGTTTCCCGACACCTGGTCTAGACCATGGAAATGGCAGAATTAATATTTGTGAAATGACATTATTCAGACAACCTCATATGGCCTGTCTTTTAAACACGAAATATACTCTGTAGACAAAATCGGTTGTGTCAAAGCAGTTTCCTGTCCATCATACATCATGTATCCACTGATGCCGTTTTAGGTTACATTTCTGTGTGAATCGTTTTCCGCCTGCCAAGCAGCAGTATGGCCGCTCCCCGGTGTGGATTCGCGGATGGGCTTTCAAATTGCTTAGTTTGGTGAAGCTGCGACCGCACAACGTGCAGCAGAAGGGTCTCTCACCTGTGTGGGTCTGCATGAGCCTCAAGGTTGCTAGGGTGAGGGAAACATCTCCCACACTTCCCACATCGCAGGGAGTGTCTGAAAACCGGATGACAGTCTGGATGGGATAAAAGATGTCCATGATGGGAGTTTGCCGACAGGGGCTGTGCTCTGTTGTTAATACATAGCGAGGCAGTTAATTTGTTTGCAAGATGATCTTGCTGGACTAAGAGCGCAAATGTGGAGGGAATTTTGCTCAGCGGATTTATGTTGAATGTCTGAGAGTGAATTTGAGACAATGCTGCAATCCTTCCTGGTGGTATGCGAGGAGGCTTTTTTAAGTCTCGGCTGACCCTTTTCACCGAAGACTGCATGTGGAATCTTTACAAAGCAGCTTTATTTCTTCCTGGATTGGATTTTTCATTTCCGCACATAAGGATGCCGTTCCCTAGTACTTCCGGGGTTAAACTATGGCAATTGCATTTGGACAAATTTAATAAGGGCGTCAACATGTTAAATATGTCTTCCGTATAATAACGACTTTTAAATACGGCAAGAATGATAGGACATAATACAAAAATTACAGTGATGCCAAATTTATAGCTAATATTCTTATGGGAATACGTTGACATTAATGCATATCCAGATAGACCATTTTACTTTGGAAGGCATTAAGAAGTTTCAGTGGTCTACAAAAGCAACCTGGGTCAAAAACAATGAGCCGTATGAGTTTAGTAGGTCACGCATGCGCGTTTCTTGTCTGAAAAGTCAATCGCACGAGACCTGCGTCACATTTGGCAGTTTGAGCAAAATTAGTGGAAACGGTCGCGCGAGGACGGTTTGACGACTGTAGTACGTCATGCCAAACATGGACTAATGTTGTAAATGGTATAAAAGTAGACCTGTAATTCGTGACTCAGGCGAAATAATAACAATAGGATGTCAACGGACGATTTTCAAAATAAGTTCACCTCCGTGATGGAGAGTGTGGTGAAGAGCACAATTGTAGAAACGACCAAACTATTTGAAACTTTGGTTGAAGAATTGAGGGCGGAATTGTCAGAGGTTAAGACGGAGAACGAGGCTCTCAAAACAACATGCAGACAAAGAAAGGATGCGGAAACCCTGGCGATCAATGAGTCCACCCAAAGTGGCCGTTTGAAGATGCACGAAATAGCAGTTCAATGTGGTGAGTTTTGTGAGTCGTAATGTCCCATTGGAAACAGTGTTTATTACAGTTATGCACAAATACGTATTTTATTAGACGTCTGTGTAAGCTCTCAGTCGTACAGGAGTGGTCCATCGATGAAAAGGTTTCTTCAGCCGTCGTCTGTACTTTTTTTTGAAGGTGTCGGACGTCCAAGATCACAATAACTGATATATTTAGCTAATTTAGACCTTGGGAATAATAATAATAATTTAGAATGGGAATAATATCAGTTTCCGTATGTTTGAAGAAAAAGGTCAATTTTGAAGACGTCTAAGTGCATGTTTAAGATCAAGTTCCCTGGGTGGAGTAATGAGTAGTGATGGTGAAATAAGGCATCATGAAGCAATGAGGCTTTCCACCCAAATGGTTCATTTTTGGCCACTTTCCTCACTTTAATGTCAGAATTTTAAGATTAAAGTCAGGATTCTGAGAGTAATAATCATAATACAGTATTCCTAACAATCATAATAATCATCAATTCCGCCCTCAATAATCTTCAACAGTAGCCAAAATGGAACTGTATAGTGCCACTTAGCAGTTTTTTTTTTACAACGATACTAGTGCAGCGTGTTCTACCGGAAACAAATTCCTTGTGTGTTCTACATACTTGGCAATAAAGATGATTCTGATTCTGATCATAACTGTAATACATTTCATTTAGAAGTGCCTTTCAAAACTAAGTCAGACTTCTGAGATAAAACTAAGAATTGTGCCAACTTTTTTTTTCTTTGTTAGCCCTTATCATCTTGCGTAAAAATGGAAGAGAGTTGTGATGTGAATCAATATGCTTGTGCTACTTGAAAGAGTAATAGCTTTACTTTAAACATTGACACACAGACAAGGAACAAGACACACCTTTGATTCATTTTTGTTGATGGCAAAGTGTTCAGTTCTTTCGAACAAAGTTTACACTTCACCTTTTAAAATATCAACAAGTAGAAGACATTAAAACAACGGATATGCCGTGTTGTCACAGTAGTTTATATTATATATTTGCACTGGTTATTCTAATTTGTACCTGTTATGGAGAGATCAGCTCAAAATGATCCCAGACAGGGGGTGTTCTCTACTTTTTTTGCTGTGAACGGTGCGTCCAATGTAGAACAAATCCGATCCATTCAGGGTCTAAGGCTGTTTTGTTTTTGTATGATTGTAAGTAAAACGATACCGCTATATTTCAGACAGCAAGAGGACAGCCATGTTACATTGCCATAATGATTGAGACTATTTTTCCCCTCTTCTGACAACATAGTGTCAATGCATGTTTCACATGAGGATCCCTGGATATAGTAAGGAGATCCTCCTCGATGTCGCTTCATTTTTCTTTGCTTTGCATTCAAATCATGTCAGTGGTATTCTTGCACTAAATTATATATTTTTTGTAATCGTTTACGTCATGTCAGTTAGTAAGTAAAGTCCACCTCACTAATGCCTCTGTATCCTAAACATTGTACTGAGATACCGAGCAGTCAACATTGCATATCGTAAATGCATTTTAGGATGGAAATTTGACTTTGCTTTTTCATTTGCAGACATTCCTCGCTGTTCTTTGCTGGAAGTGCAAACCACGTTACAACAAACCAAACCAAGTGATGAAGAGTATGTTGTCTGCACCTCACTGATGGACCACGACTATGACAGTTTCAAGAATGTGCGTTCAACGCCAACGGTAGTGAAATGCTTAACCCTTTTAGATGGCACTCTGCCCCAGTTATGTTTCATAAACACACTAGTTCCGCACTAGTCACATGGGTATACTTCCACCACACTGCTGTTCTTCTGTGACATTTTACGGCTAAGGTGTATTGCACGACTGACATAAATAATAACTGTGCCATGTGCTGTGAGACTGAAGTAAGAATCACCTTCCACAACAAATGTGTTTCCAACACTTATAATTATTGATTGCACCATTTTGATGTTGCAGCCTTAATTAAAAAGTAAATCATTATTGATTATGCCGTAATTCAGGGGTATTAAACCCATCTTTTGCCACGGGCCACGTTGTAGTTACGTTTCCTCTCGAGGGCCGTTATGAATTTGGGGAAACCATTAGATTGTTTGATCTCCCCCATATATTACATACAGAATGCACAACAAATTAATGAATAACCAGTTTTCAAATCTGAAGTCAAGAATAATGACTGTTTTTGTGGTGGACATACGACAATTTGAAATTTCTGTTGGGACTTTAGCAAGCATCATGGCACTTGACATGCGTGATTTGCTTTCACAGACCGAATAAAATGATGTGGCAGGCCAGATTTGGCTCCCGAGCCATGACTTTTAAACCTGTACTGTAATTGGTTGATTGTGTTTCTCCTTAACATAAAACCTGCATGAAATGTACCTTCTCTTGTAGGATTTAACAGATGAGTCGACATCTGTCCAATCTGTTTCTGAAGGGACCAGTACTGATGGCAGCAGAAAGTCGCCGCCAAAATCCATTGCCGCCAATCTCCGATGCCACCTCAAAATGCGCTCTCAAGCTGAAAGAACAAAAACAACTCCTGAAACATTAAACAAACGACATCCGACTGAAAACTCTCAGGAACCCAAATTTGAGATTGGCACTGCTAGTGAACCAGAGCCTACCAAAGAGCCTGTAACTTTTTGTATAAATATGACAAGCCCCTTGTGTCCGGCAGACCCACAAGAAGACACTGAATTTTCCCAAGTAAGTCTCATGAAGCCACAGGCTAGCGATATCAGTTTACATGAAAGCAGGACTGTAGTTGATCCTGTTTCTGTTAGCCCCGCAAACCGTACCTCAAGGAAGTATATTCTGTCGATAGAAACATCTCCAGACAGTGGTTTAATTATCTCACCACCACCACCCATAGAAACAACCATCTGCCATGTCAACGCAAAACATGCATTTCAGTCTAACAGTCGCAAAATGGGAGATAGAATTAAACGCAGTCCAATAAACCATGAAAAGCCCTTTACAGCTGAAGATCTTTCAAGTTCAACATATGAATCTAGTCTACATCCTGGGTCAAAATCAACCACAGGTGCAAGGGACATGACAAAATTATCTCCGTTGAGCGCTTGTACGGGCAAACCTTGTATGAATTATGCTGTCTCTGAAAAGTTAGGATATTGTAACAAGACTCTTGCATCAGGTTCAAGTGAAGATAAACAAACACAAACAAATCCGCTAGCTGTGATCATCAGAAAGCCTGCTCCCATTAAACTGGAGGATGGCCCAAGCAAATTAAAAGCCACTACTTTGTGTCTCAGATCCAGTACAACAAAAGATGCCACCGCCACTCGAAAGTCTAAATTCCCACCTGAGACCCATGAAAGATTTGTCTCTGATCAGGAAAATACTCAAGATCTGTGGCCCATATTGGCTAAAAATAGTGTAACTCCAAGTGACACGAAAGGAAGCAAAGCTAAGAAAACCAGAGCCAATCAAACTGGGACTGTTTCAGAACACGATTTAAAGTTACAAAATGCAAAGAAATTACCTAAAGCATCAGCAAAGGCAAAGACGGTCGACAAAAGTAAGCAAACAAAATTAAAGAAACCGAATCAAACCACGAACCAATATACCACCAATGAAACGACAAATAGACGTCCTTCTCAACTTGTGTGGACTCGAGCGAGAAAAGCAGCCTTTTTAAGAGAAACAAGGTCGTTCCAGGGACGGACAAGCATTCCAAGTTCTCTGGACCATTCTACAAGTTCTCCCGAGCGTCTCTCTCACCACCTGGCACGTGTAAAAACCTCATCTATTGTATCACCACCGCATCTTCTAACCGTCACTGGTGAGCAGCTGCTGAAGAATCAGTGCAAAGAATGCGGTCGCATTCTGAGTAGCAGCGCTGCTCTCGAGAGCCACATCAGTCTCCACACCGGTCACAGGCCGTTCTCTTGTAGATTATGCGGAAAGAGCTTCCCTGACTCCAAAGGTCTAAAACGACATGGCAGAGTACATGGCAATAGGAGGATCCACATCTGCCAGGAATGTGGGAAGGGTTTTGTCTATGGTTTTGGCCTCACGAAACATGTCCAGATGGTGCATGGCAAAATAAAGCCATTTGTCTGTCAGCTCTGCAACAAGTCCTTCTTCACAAAGCGAGATCTGGAGACCCATACACGGATCCACACAGGTGAGAAGCCATTCCACTGCCATCTGTGTGAAAAAAAGTTTGTCAGGAGAGTGGAACTCACTGTACATCTGCGATGGCACAACGGCGAGAAAAGACACTGGTGCCCATATTGTGGGAAAGGATTTTTAGACTACAACAACCTGAAAAGACACAAGTACATCCATACAGGAGAGAAACCACATTCTTGCCCCCATTGCCCCAAACATTTTACACAGTCTGGACACCTGAAAAAGCATGTTAAAAATGTACATAAAGTCAAATGAAAGAGAGCCTTTTTCAAATCTAACTATTTTTTGTGTGTAAAATTTCATGTGTGAAATCAAAAAACAGTCTTGTCTTTTGAATATACTTGTCAGTAACTTGTAGGTATATGTTCCGATGTTAATATACCTGTATATTTTTGGCTCATTTGTATAGTGTATATTGTATTTTCACAACCATAAGATGCACTTAAGTATTAAATTCTCTTCAAATGGATGGGGTGCCTGATAATGCGACCCACATTGCGCATGCAGTCCCAAAATGAATAATGTTGTGTGACTTCAATGAGGGATCTGCCTGACTCGCTGATGTTGTGCCGAGATATTCTTATAGAGAAGAAGGGTAGAAATAAGTGAGGACAGCCAGCCTGCGGATGTGGGAATGATACTTGTTTACGTGTTAAATAGACTAATAGTACACTATGCTTTTTAATACGGTGCGCCATATGGTTGTGAAAATGTTGTATGTGCAAATAGATAAATGACGCACTGCATTTCGTTCTTTGTTGACATTTTCATGTCAGAAGCCTGATTGTGAAATGTTCCATTAAAAACTTTCCCAATATTGTCCTTGTGTAGCTAATTGAACCTATGGAGGTTTAGCAAAACACATGTTTACATTATAAAATGTAACACTGTAACACTGACACAGTTCTCATCTTTTAGGCTCAACACCGCCACAATGAATGTAATAAGAATCACAAAACCTTTAATTGTCTCGCAATAGAAAAAATTCCAAGAAATAGAAAATAATAGAAAAAATTCCAATTTTTCAGCAGCAAAGTTATAAAAGGAACCAAGGAGAAGAACAAAAAGTATACAGTATAGGAGCTGCTGTAAGAGCTGATATTCACAGTTCTCATCTTTTAGGCTCAACACCGCCACAATGAATGTAATAAGAATCACAAAACCTTTAATTGTCTCGCAATAGAAAAAATTCCAATTTTTCAGCAGCAAAGTTATAAAAGGAACCAAGGAGAAGAACAAAAAGTATACAGTATAGGAGCTGCTGTAAGAGCTGATATTCATAACAAAATAATACAACCCAACACATAAAACGTTAATTCAATCTTAACCACTTTTCTTTATCCTCTTTGTTGTTTAAAGCAGTTATAGATGAAATCAAATATGATCAAATTTACAACAGATTCTTTTCTTACAGATAGACTGTCTATAAGCAAAGAATCTGTTGTAAATTTGATACCCAGAACTTAACACAACAAATATGATTAAAGTTTCCTTTCACTTGTGGATCAGGGACATCATGCTGAAAATGTGCCCACGTCTGCTACAAGCTAAATTTTGAAAGCAAACAAGAAATGTGAAATTAAACGTGCACTTCCCCAGCAGGATTTCAGTGGTATTTTCAGGATATTTATCATTAAAATGAATTTAGAAGGAAAAACATTTTGTAGGATGCTTCCTTGTAATGGAACAAATTAGTCATCAGAAATCATTGGACTGACTGCATGTACAGGACTATGGCGACTGATCGGCAGAAAAGCCGAAATGAAGAGGTTGAAAGCAGTGACGTGCAGTCAGGGGAGGCAGGTGAGGCTATGCCTCACCTGTCATCATGGAAATATCAAATGACAAAATACATTAAACAGTTATATTTATTTAGTGATTTGTACTATAACATTCTTTTCCATTTAACTTCACAAAATCGATGAATTTTCACATTTACCGTTCAAATGCTATGTGGAGACGAGCGGTGAGGCAGCAGCCGGCTGAGCCTCACCATGGATTGCGCAATCACTATCCTAACTGCTGGCTTGCTCTACAGTGAGACCGCATTGCTGTCCCTCTGCATATCGCTATTAAAGTGTTCAAAAGCTTTGAGTATATGAACTAAATTTCTACAGTTTAGCTGGTGTATATAATGTACAGTCACTGTACATTATAAACACTGTACTACAGTTTTTATTTTATTTTTATCAAAACTGTGCATAGGTGAGGCACACAGTGCTCCTGCCTCATGACAGGGGGCGCTGGTGATTAGAGATTCTTCTTGCAACTCCTCGGCTGCAGAATAATAGAATTAGTGAGAGCAAGCTACAGTAAACAGCAAGTTAAGTGCAACCATCCTGTCATTTTTTCATGTTGCTTGGCCTTATTTTCAGAATGGTGGATTACATATCTAAATTGAAAGAATTTTCCAAACTGGACTTTCAATCGAACCAGGAGATAATAATTCAAGGAAGACCAACACCGGACTGTATAGCTAACAAATGGTGAGCGATGAATGGAAATCTGGACAGCTTCTCAGCTTTTTGGCCAAGAAGGATCTCATTGAAACTATTCCTGAAGCGACAAAGTTGATCCAGCTCGTGCTAACTGTTCTAGCATCAGTGGAGCGGTCATTCTCAGCACAAAAGACTGAAAACATACAGTCAGAATAGGACTGATCCAGGACGACTTTCTTCACTGGCAGTGATCTCCATTGAGACAGAAAACTTGGACTTCATTTATTAGTAAAGGTAACACGATAATAACATTTTTTTCTATCCTACAGTTTGTATACAGTATATAAAGAATGCTGACGTGACATTTTAAGCAAAACACGTTAACTGTTGCCAATCAAATGGTGAATATGCTACTCTCTGGAGTTCATATGGTTGTAAATCTGACTGATGACGTCAGTGCCTCACCAGCCATGAACCTCACCGCACGTCACTGGTTGAAAGATACTTTAAATATTGCTGTTGGTGAATGAATTATGAGCATAAGACATAATACAGTATTGGGTACCCTCACATAAAATGCATGTAAACTATTCTCCCACAGCATTCGACGAGAAAGCTACTTATGTGCTGTGTTAACTCATGAAGGGAACTGAAAGGTTTGTGTGCTTTTTGTTTGTTTGGTTAGTATTTTTTCTTCCTGCACACAAGCTTGTGCAGTATTTAACTCAGATCAACGAATCCATTATAGATATAGTTTACAATCGTATGACTGAAAATAGCGTTTGGGGTGCATTACTTGTACACAAAGCAAGATTTATTTATGATAATTAATATACACATGGGTATTTAAACGATACAGTACACCTGCAGCCATAAAGTTACAAATAAATATAAAAAAAACATTGTGGTATGTTGTAGCAGTGGAGGAAGGAGAACACACGATTGACTGGAGTACGTCTTTATTCCAACTGCTAACAAGTGGATCTTACTTGAACATAGACAAATGCAGTAAAATATTCTCATCCTAAAGACGCCCACGCTGTGCACCTGATGGGTGAGATGCCTGGTCCTAGTGCCCGTCAAATGTATCGATTTAAAATCGTCGAATCAGTGCAGCCTTTGTGTTTAGTAATAAGACCATTGGAGTAACCAGAAAAATGCGCTTTAGTTATTCAGAATCCAAGAAGACACCAAGAGGCAAAACCACAAAGGCATTGACAGACTTAAAGCAACATGGCCAGCAGATCGTACAATTGAGTGATAACACTTGCCAACATTGCCAACTTTGTCAACAGCTACAAACTCAACAATTTCTGAGCAGCAGGAGGCGTTGTAGCTCGCCTGTATAATCGAAACGTTCAGGGAGGTGTATGATAGAGTTCCATCCCCTTGGCGAAGGGAAACACTTTCTATCCCAGTTCCATTTCCATCAGTAAGTTTTGCAGACAGCTCCCACTCGTAAAACATACACTGAGACAAATCACGGGGGCAGTCATCAGCCAACACATTGACCACGTCACACACAGGCTGAACAAAATCTGTAATCTGAGGACAAAGGAGAAATGGAATTTTTACCGTTTTGAATATTTAGGTTTCTTAAGATACCCAACAAATAATGAAAGCCATCGTATTTAATGAAGCAAATATAGGCTTGATTACCTTAGTCACAACAGACAATCTTAGAACGGCATAATTTAAATCAACACCATTGGATGATTTAGCTTCTAAAGTCAAAGTGATGTCAGTTCCTGATGCCGTGTTGGAAGGTGGCCGAATGGTCAGAGTTCCATTGCTATATGTTCCACTTGTCAAGCTAAGTCTGTGAAGAAAAGATGGGAAATGTAATTTCAAACCAATACAAGTACGGATAATGACAATTCAGTCATTCGTTTCATGAAGGTGTACAAAATCTTAGCTTTGTGACTCCCTGGGGACTCATGCAAGGAAAAACAGAAAAATAAAAACATGCTACCTTCACCCCTTCAATGTTTTGCATCGCTATTTTTTGGGGTGAAAAATCTTTCAACACTCTCCTTTGTAGCACAAGTGCTGGGATAAGCATAAATCATAAGCATGTACTGTATGTCTCTGACTGTTTCTATCGAATATATCATGAGCATATGGTGCTTGAAAATCAACTGCAGTGGAACCTTGAGTCACTATAATGTACCCTTTTTGTGTCAAATGTAAGTTACATACAGCATTTTAGTCTAAAATATTACCTCGTTTGAAATACTACACTATTTTCCATATACAAATGATCTTGGTATGTCCAAGTGCATGGATGTTTGTTATAATTCTTAATGTGTAACCATCATTGGCTATGTGCATAAACTATGGCTGTCATCTGAAAATTCTTTTGCATTTTAAGAAGTGTTGCATTACCTATTCCGGTATTGGATTATGTTGATACTTAACCTCATTGTGGCTAGAAAAAGTAAAGATAACTTAATTTGGGGAATGGAATGGATTAATTGCATCTCCATTCACTTCGATGGCAAATTGTACCTAAATGTATGAACATCTAATGACAAACTTGCTCACAGAAATAATTTAGTTCATAACTAAAGGCCCATTGATGTTCAAGAAATGATAGCTGTTGAAGATTTCCAATTTGAGTAATTTTGAGTTGAGGTAAAGGAATTCCCGTAGAGAAATTACATCTAAATTCAAAGGAACGCACAACACAAATAAAGCGCTAAAATTGTCATATAACAGGATTGTTGTCACATCTTTGAGGCTCCAACACTGCAACACAACACAGAAGAGTGCTCACTTCAGTGTGACATAGATTTTGGGTAAACACATGAAAGCATTCTCAAATGCCAAAATAAACAACTTAACATTCAGTTTGTAGCGACTAGATGTTACTTTTGGATTTTTGAATTGCTTGATTCACCTGAAGACAGAAATACGCTTCTTGTCTGGTGTTTCTTTATGTTTACATATCAAACAAAAATATGCTCTTATTACCATCCTGATATGCAGTACTTGCTTATGTTAAATTTGTTGTTGTTTTGTACACGACATAAGTTTCACAAGTAGCCTGACTGACCTCGCAGAATATGTTTATCTTTTCATTGTTTAACTTTTTTTTGAAAAATTGACCTAACTTAAGTTAATGTGGTGTAAATTGATTCGATTAAAAAGGTGTCCATCCAAAAAATGGTATACTTATCATAACTCTAATAAGGAAGTCTGTGGTTCTGTGACCCGATGGTAGCGCTGATAAAACATTTTGGTTTCCGACGTCATTTGCATTTCCCATCTTTGGCGTACATAAACGCATCAGCGCGGTGAACTCCTGAGCTTTTGTGATATGCCAATATCGATGAAGAACTCTGACCGGAGCATTTTAATTTGGGTAACATCTACGTTCACAAGCTCACCTCTCTGGATATGACATTGGGAAGTTTCTGTCATTTCTTCCACTGATATTAAATGTACCACTTGGACCGTGTGTCATAACACTGAAAGGGAGGTTAAAGTCTTCCCCAGGCTCCACACTTGTGTTCACCATGGCCTGAAATTTAAGAGTCAACACTTTGAAAATAGTAGAAAAAATATTTGTATAATAACAAGTACAAACATAGTTTGGTTGCTGTGCAATGCTACGTAAAAACAGAGAATAATGATTTTGCCAAAATGTTTCAATGTATGATGAGTTGAATACACGGCTTAATGTTTACGTTGATCCCTGTCGGGGGTGGAGAGTGGCAAGCATTCACTCAATTTTTATTTAATGCCGATAACACATTCCAAAAAAGCTCAGACAGAGGCTAGTTATAATTATCTTCTTTTAACAACATCCAGTGTCAAGGTACTTGAGAACATGAATGGGAGACACGCCAGGACTGCAGGTAGGGCAGTCTAGTACGCAGACTCTTTTCATTTGAAACTACACTGCCAGTGATGCGGCCTCCACAGATGAGTAGCTTTTTTTCCCTCAGCATTTCTTAACTTTCCCAGTCTTTATTTGCCACTGCCCCACATTTTTTGTGACATTTTTAAGGAATCAAGGTCAAAGTGACTGAATATTTGAAAAATAAACAAGTAAATCGAACATTGATTAGTTTTAACATTAAATAGCACATCTTCGTAGCGCATTTATTTATATATAGATCAAATATGATTTTCAAATATTTTTTATTATTTACATGTACTGTAAAGTCTCGTTATATCGATATCGGTTATATCGATAGTACCGCTTATTACGATATTATTTTCGTTTCCCTTGCACATTTCTAGTCTTTTTATGTATAATTAGTACCGTTTAGTACGATACCTGGTTGTTACGATAATCCGGTTATTACGGTGCTCCTTTTCATCCCCCGCCGGCCATTTTTGTTGTTTACATCGATATATCCGTCGCGCCATTGGTCAACTTGGTCACGTGTCTTGTTACGTGAGCCGCCATCGGTCGCGCCATTGGTCGACTTGGTCAGGTGACTTGGTTACGTGCCCATCACCCGTGTAGCAGAGCCATTTTCATTTTCAGACGCTAGCTCGTGTGTAGCAGATGAGATTGAAGTGTTTGTGTTAAAAGGTAAAAATGGGAAGCAGAAGAAGATTGATGACTTTTTTAAATTGTATACATAATACAGTAAGATGTAAGCGTTGCAGTTTCCCTGTTGTGTTATGTACATGCCCACTGTACTGTATATGAATGCAATCGTTTTTTGCAACAATGTTTCTTGTTTTGTCTGCTGAAGCGCGATGATTTTGAAAATTATTAACATTCCATACTGTATTTTAAAGGACAGCCGATGTCACTTTTTATTCAAATGCAAATAAAAATGACTTCACGCCAAGACGTCTTGCATTGCTTGTGAATCCAAACAATGGCTTCAGATTCGGATAATATGCTTTCTTGTTACACATCCAGTTATGAATATGTTTCAAATACACTGTAGTTCTGAAGATTAAAGCATACATGTTTACAATCATTAAAGAATTATATGTGCCATTTTGAGGTAACATTGGGGGAACAAAAAAGGGAGCTAATGGCCAGCTCCGTTTCTTATATGGCGCTTGGCTGCCCTCTTTTGGCGGCTTTTGTTTAATGCAGTTCGGCACAGGATCGGATATATCGATAGTCCCGGTTATATCGATATTTTTTCGGACTCCCTTGAGTATCGATATAACGAGACTTTACTGTATTTACAATTCACACAATGTACCAAGTGAATTGGAATTTGTAGATTATTTGCAAACCTGGATGTTCACTTTGGAGACAGATAACTGAGTTGTGGATTGCCTTTGGAATGAACTACTTGATAACTTGTCAGTTCCTTTCAGAATGACCACAAATTCCCCTGCGGGCACTTGATCAACTGTCACCAAGATGTCTCCATTGCCCATGACAGTTGTTGTACCGTTACTTTCCGCTCCCGTGTCAGACACGACCAGGGCAACATTATCCACCGTGAGGGAAGATGTACCTCTTTTGCCCATAACTGAGACGATCAAGGTGGCTGGCTTTCCTGGGAGAGAAGAAAACAAAAACGGAATTTTGATGGCTAAAATAAAATTTATATAACATCATTTTGGATCATTTACACTGAAAGGTTACACTTACTGAAATTATTTCATTCAGTTGTAATGTATAATAATATGTAATATTTAACATGAATGTATTTTTTGTTGCTTCTGTTTTTGTTCATCTAACCCTTTCATGCACCCTCTTACCTGATAACGTGATTAGCTGTTCTCTGTAGTAACCACAGCCCCGCAGCGGTTAAAAAAACAAGTTATTCAATTAGGATTTGCGGCTTTGTGCTCATACTGTCCTATATTTGTGTAAAAACGTCTTAAGAAACTCAGAAATTATTTTGACATTTACTATCGGACATTTTGGAAAAATAATCTTGAATGTCTATATGGTTGTTAGATATGATGAAATCACTTCCATGCCTCTTTATCGGTGCAGTGATATGATTGACTGGATGTTCTGTACCTGCTTGTGGAAGCCCATTCAGCACTGCATAACCTGGGTGAGGTCCCTTGAAGCTCTCCACAAAGTCATAGATAAAGGTAATTGTACTTTGACCTGAAACACAACAGACCTTCAATATATTCTGATCCAAACCAAAACGAATTTCTGATTGAAATCATCTGTATTTTCTTACAGTGTCATCATTGAATGTTGTATTGTGCACAAAAGATGTAGCTGTTTTTGTCTTTACATTGCATATGTTTTCTGTACTGCGCATGCTGATGTTGAAAAGTCTGCCCAATATATTTAGTGAATCTACGGTATGTGACATAACTTTGTGTTTGTGATAGACCAGATTACTGACAAAGTGCATGGTCAAAATACCATGTTGTCACAGGTGGTAGTACTGTGTTCCGCTGGCACAATGCAAGATGTGCCGCATTAAAGGAAATACAGAGTCCACTAGAGCTAGGATCAGTAAGCTTTGACAGCTGGTCCAACCCAATTTGCACAATCAAGACAAAACTGGGGCAGACAGTTTTTGACAGTTGAAACAATGAAATTAGCCTCTGTCTGTCTGTCTGTCTGTCTGTCTGTCTGTCTGTCTGTCTGATAATAATATTAATAAATATAATATTAATTAAAATACTAATAATGTAATAATAATGTGAGTGTGTCTGTGTGTGTGTGCGTATAAAATCTAACAAGAATATACAATTGACATGTACTGTATAAGTATTAAATACAACGTTACTGACCTGTAACTTTAATTGTGTATGGCTGTTTAGAGTTGATGCTGATTTTCCAGGAGCCTAACTGATGGTCTGAATTCAAAAGAATTCTTCTCAGGTTGCCGACTGTCTGTACGAGTCCCAACGCACCAGTGGTCTCGATATTACTTTGGCTCACACCTGAAGTATGCAAGAATATAATATTTTTCTATAAATTGTGATATATTGCCATTTGTCATAAAAACTACGTCTACTACTAGTAGTAGTACTACTACTAGTACTACAACTACTACTAATAATAATAATAAGAAGAAGAAGAAGATGCACCAAGCCTAGAAGCACAATTTACAGCGACAATTTCAGTGATTGTTTTGCTGTCAATGCGTATTCCCAATAAAATGGCAGGAGCGCAAGGGCCTACCACACCGGTCTTCGGGCCGTAAGCGGGGTACACCCAAACTTTGATTTAAGGCCATCTTATATTGTTTCCGATATGCTCCAATTTCTGTGGTACATTTGTTTGCACTTGTATTGTGTATTGGTTAAGTGGTATAATAATAATAATAATATTTTGTAAGTCACTTCGAAAGAAAATGTATTATTATTATTATTATTATTATTATTATTATTATTATTATTATTATTATTATTATTATTAATAATAATAGGTGGCCCAGTAGATGAGGGGTTAGCACACCGGCTTCACAGTGCAGAGGTTGCCGGTTCATGTCCCGGTCCGGCCTCCCTGTGTGGAGTTTGCTTGTTCTCCCCGGACCCGCGTGGGTTTTCTCCGGGTCCTTCGGTTTCCTCCCACACCCCAAAAACATGCATGGCAGGCAGATTGACCACTCCTAATTTTCCCTATGTGTGAGAGTGACTGTTGTACGTCTTTGTGTGCCCTGCGATTGGCTGGCAACCAATTCAGGGTGTCCCCCGCCTTTTGCCCGAAGACAGCTGAGATAGGCTCGACACAGCACCCCCCGCGACCTAATGAGGAATAAGTGGTACGGAAAATGGATGGTTAATAATTATAATAAATTAAGATGGAAAATATGCAGGATCTCATTTGGTACTGATCATAAAACAGTGTCTTGAATGTAATTAATGCACCTGCAGGGTTGGTCAGTGTAAAAGTGAGTGTTTGTCCTGTGATATAGATGGTGACATTTTGTAGAGATTCGTCCATCGTAAAAGGGAAAGTCTCTATCTTCCCAGGATCCCTCGCACTCTGAAAAACTGTCACCTGAAGTGAGCAGAGCAAACAGAGGCGTATCCTGGATGTGTTGGACTGATGTCACAGATTCTCGAAAAAAACAATCAGAAAACAAATTCACTCTATATGGCACCTGAAGTCTTCATTTAGCCTTACCAAAGCTGAAGTGGAGGTATCCAGGATGAGGTTAGTGGCTTGAGGCAACTGACTCTTGGACACTTGTATAGCCTGACCTCCCGAAGCGAGAGCCAGGTCCTTGTAGTCATTGAAGGAAGAAGCTCTGACAGAACGGCGACGTCTCCGCCTTGACGTGGTGATGTAGAATGATACCTGCCAAGATCATGACTAGGCCGGTAAAATAGGCTTACCTCTCAGAATAGAAAGCGTTGATGAAGAACAATTGAACATGAGTGTTTACCGCAGACTTGCTGCTTTTGATGAGGGCCACGATGGTGCTTTTCAAGTGGATGTCTTTCGGCGTAGCGTCTGTGAAAACATATATGTGGGAGGAGGCAGGAGAACCGGTGAGAGCCAACTGGTGAGAGGAAAAAAAAGATGGTTAAATCATACAGAAGTCCTATTTCAATAATCAACTTTTTCTTCTATACCTGAAGTCCTGAAAAGCACATCTCAGGGATGTCACCACCTCCTGTCGCTTTTATCTTTGAAATTTCGGTTTTCATTTTATCAGGGTCTGTTGTCCTGAATAAAGGTCCAAAATCTGGAAACAGTAAAAAGCAGAAGAAAGTATAATAGATATCTGTTTCTCATTCTCATGGATGCCCCATTTGTAAATATATTTGTGTTGACAGCCTGTTATTCCACAGTCATTGCATTTTACATTTGAAAGTGTTTCAATAAGGCGAGGCCCTCTTACGTGGGTCATTGAAGGTTACCAAAATGTATTCTGATGGCTCATCTTGTGTTCCTTTTTTGCTGTCAATGATTTTGTACACAACTTTTCTGGCTTCCTCAATGTCATCAGACATACTCGCCGTATTATCGATGACAAAACACACCACAGCAGAACGGGTGATCCCCATTAATCTGTAATATCGAAATTGAAATTATCAGGTGAACAAGGCAAAAACAAAAAAAAATCCAACAACAACAACAATCTAAATATTTGACACACACAAACAGACAACACTAAAAATCTTGACTGGTTGGTAATACAAATATGTACTTTTGTTGTTTATCTTTTGAGATTCTTTCACCTTAAGAAGTCATTGTTGCCCACAGTCAAACGGATGTCCTCTAGCAGCTGGAGACTGGCAGCTGTAGCTGCATTTACAGCAGCATTGTGGAAGCCCGCGTTGTCAGAGCGAAGTTCATCCTTGTGAATTCCTCCTCGAGGAAGTGTTGTACTAGAGAGATCAGATTCACCTCCGTGGCTACATTTGCCTGACGGAGGTAAATGGCAAGAAACAAGTTGAATTGCCACAGCTTGTCATGATGCCGCATGCTGTTACCCGTTTCTTGACCGGGGTTGTCCACATGTGATAGTAAAATTTCTTTGCTTAACTGGAATCTTTAAGTTAGGGATTTATACAAAGAGGATGAACATCAGAAAGATTCCAAATACTTTCATACTTCCTATAGTATTAACAATTGTCAATACACCAGTATTCAGTATGAATGCAAAGCAGTGCAATTGTTGGTTTGCTGTAAAGTTGTCTTTTGATGGAAAAAATATAGTTTTCGCATGTAAGGTAAGTGTGATGCAAAGCAACTAACATTGTACAATGTGGATTAAATACAGTTTGGTATTACAAATGCATGATGGATGGTAATACCTTGAGGCTTGCTATTAGAAAAGATGCCCATGTAGCCAGAAGTTAACATCCTTTCATTCAAGATGTTTTGAAGGATTGGGTTAGGACACGTTCCTGTGGCACAATCACGGCACGTGGCGGTATCAACGTCTACGGAGGCATAAGAGGAACAGATTGTATACTTTTGTAATATGTATTTAGACAGTGGATAAATTGCAGGGAAAAGAACATATACAGGTAACATCCGACTTACGACCGAGTTCCGTTCCGACCAAACGGTCGTAAGTCAAAATGGTCGTAAGTCGAAATCCATTCAAAATGTTGAATAGAGACTCGTAGGCTAAATTACTCACACACTCTGGTGCCGTCACATGGTCAATTGCTGTGTGAGAGTGAAATGTTGGCAGACTGGCCAAAATTGTCGTACACGTTGCCAGCCTGCTAGCACGTTGCTGTGCCAGGCGTAGAATTACAATTTTAAAAATGGGGTCTGGAGGTCGTGGTCGTAAATATGTGTGGTCGTAATTCGAGCTGGTCGTAAGTCCTTTGTTACCTGTATTCAGATGTGTAAAGTGGGAATTATTTTGCAGGATAGCAATTTTCAGATAGATATGGAGATGCTACCATGCTGATTATTCTTTGTTTTCGGTACCCCACCAAAACAAATGGATAAATTGTCAATGTCATAACAAAACATGGACAGCAGGATCGCGACTTATGTCGTACATGGTAGGAGAACTAAAACGTATCTTTTTGATTTGACTGATTTCTGAAGTACAGAACGTGTAGTAAATCACACGCTCTTTTTTACAGTGGCAGCTGCGGATTGATTCAGATGTAGCACGACTGAAGGCCTTGGAGTGACATGCACGATGCACGGCCCACCACTGACTTTACGGATACAATTTCCTCATTATATCATGATACGGAACAATGCAGTCAAGGGCCTATGCATATTTAATTTTTTTCATCTTAAATAAATACATTTGGATTTTGGATGTACTGGTGACTGTCATGGGAATGCCGATGTCACTATTGCGTGTGGAATATTGTCGGCATTGCTTTCTAGTCACTAAGCTTATCTGTTTTGGAAAATATTATCTCGTAAAATTAAATTATTTGTATGTCAAATATGCTTGTGGTGTATATTACACTTAAAATGAAATAATCTCCACCCACTTAGCCCCAGGAGAGAAAAAAATCCTGGCGCCATGCTGGAGTTTTGTTATTTATGAAATGTATGGCCTAATGGAGTATTAATTGAGAACAAGATTTCTGATAGTCTCTGATAGAATTTTAGAGCGAACAGGCATATTGTACACATCCATGATCACATTAATTCAAATGAATCTAAAAAAAAAACTTTTTTTGTAAACCCTGGTTACGCTCATTTCCCATAATTATACTTCCTTTTTTCTTGACAAATCATTGCAAAATTGTTGTAAAAATGAATATTTACATAAAACTGGTCATTTAACATGATGAGATTCACACGTACTTATTTAACACTTCCCGAACCTAAGGCCAGCACATTTTCTTTTCTTCTCCGGGCAGAAATATTATCCAACTTGTTTGCGAAATGTAATCAAGATGACCTCGTGCCCAACCCACTAGTGAGCCAGGACACTTGAAAGTAATGATGCAATTATGATAGCAGTCATAAATGTGTTCGTGCATGTACACACACACACACACACACACACACACACACACACGCACACGCACGGACACACGCACACGCACACACACACACACACACACACACACACACACACACACACACACACACACACACACACGCACACAAACATACACACACCCTTACCTGCTAGGTTTTCCAAAGGAAGGTCAGGGCGTATCAGAGCATTGTATGGTTCTGTGTTGCCCAACTCCACCCAGTTACTATGGCTATAGAAGTCCTGTCACAAAATGAGAATATTCTGATTTATCAGATGTGTTAGATTCTGGGTAACCTTTTCATTATTCTTTAGTTTTGTGCATTATACCAAAATGTTTACCCTAACTTCTCAAGCGCATATAAAACTCCACCCACCTGAAGTGTATGAAGAACACGACCCAACGTTTCTCTGGCAGCCTTGAAATTCTCAGTGCGAATATTAGCCTTAATGGAGGTCATACCTTTGGTAATGAGACTACGTCCCTCCAAAAAGGCCTCCGAATTGAAATGATGTGGTGCACTGAAATCATGTGGACCACATGTCAATCAGTTTCATATCAGAAGAGTATTTACTCTTGTCACGGATCATCTTCTGATGAATTGTTTTCCCATATACTCAAACCCACCTGTCGGCAAAATTTCGATCGACGAGTCCATTTTGGGTGTAAATCTCTTGCAGAGCAGAGTAAAACTTCACCCCTGACACCTCACCAGTAGCTGTTGGGCCAAGACAGGCCTGGACCAGCTCTCCGGGGGAAGAACCCTGTAGTCAGAGATCGGTGGCTGATTGTTGCAAAATCAGTTCTTTATATGTTCAAATAGCTCAGGACCTTTTACAGCTCTCTTGTTTTCTGGGTTCTGCCAAATGGCATTTGCAAGTTGTGATACTATTTTTAAACTGTAATGTCATTACCAGTTGATAGCCAGTGGCAAAATAAAAGGACCAAAATCAAAACATCAACTATTTTGCTGTTTAATTCATATTCTACAAATGCAAAAGGCCACATGTGAACAAAATGTAGGCCTTGACTTCCCCTTTAAAATGGAGAGCAAACCAACGAATGAAAGACTTTGATGTCAAGTTCAACTTCCATCCTACCGTGGGTTTGAATTCATGACCAGCAGCCTCAGCCACGGCTCGACATGTTTCCGTCACTTTTTGCAACAGGGCCGTTCCTGTAATGCTGACATGAGTGGACGCACCACCCCCAATGGGGACAAAGGCCACAGTTGGCCCTGATAGGATCAAGGCTAGAAGGGAAAATCCCAACCCTGATGCCATGCTCTCTCTGAAGAAGGAAACAAAACATAAATTACATGGAGGTAGAAATGAAAGGGCTCAAAGACACACATACAAACTTGAATATTGTCAAGTGACACATCCCACCAGATTAGTGCAGTTCGCGGTATTATTTTTGACCAATAGCTCCAAGGTATTTGTCCAATACTTGTACATTGGGATTTTACTAAAACACAATCAAGAAACCTAATAGTAAGCTTTACTGAAAATAAAACAATAAAAACAGAAATTCACGGAAGCCAATATAAATTTGAGAAACAGTACATGAATTAAATCACATGCATTTGTATAACTATAGATTGTTTAATTAGCAATTTAAAGAGAAGAAAGCAAACATCTACTGTACCTTGCCAGGTAATCTCTGCTGGCTTGAAATGACGTAGAAGGTTTAGGTTGCAACACCACCATGTCGATTATATAGAGCGAAGGTGGAGCTTTACGTTGAAAGCAAGGTACGTATGAATATGTGAGTCATTGTCAATACAGTAATCAACAATAAAAAAAAACATAAATGAACAACAGCGTTTCAATGAATGAAGAAACAAAGCACAAAAATAAGGATACACATTGTATAGAGAAAGCATTTTATTGTTGCTAAGGCAGTGCTTGTGCTGTATCTCAAAAGAATGTGGCTCTCGCCAGGAAGTGTACATTGTCGTAATTTGACCCCTTTTTAGGATGACATTTGAACAAGAAACATTTTATTACTTTAACATACAATTAGACAATTCCATCCTTCCTCTTACCATGGAATTCATATCCTCGCTCGACAGCCTTGGCTTTCATCAGTTTGCAGACTTCACCACACGCATTAAAGGACACACCCCGGATCTGGTTTCCACCAACAAAAGTCAATTATCTCCATCCCTCTCTCAACCTTCATTCCATTGCTATCCTCCTCCACAGTCTACTCCCATATCGATTATTGTGATACCACCTCTCCTTGGTGTACATCACAAATTTCTCCCTAAACTACTAGTCTAGAATTCCTCACACTGGATTATCACAAGAACCCCTTCCTTTCACCACATCACCCCCATCCTCCGACAGCTCCACCATCTCCCTGTCAAATTTATAATCAACTTCAAAATACTTCTATATACATTTAAAGCTATCCATAACCTTGCCCCCCATACCAGTCTGACCTTCAAATTGCCATTCCCTCATGTCCTCATCCTCCCTCCAACTTTATGTACCCTCTGCCCATCTGTGCAGGATGAGAGTCACAGCTTTCAGCCGCTCTGCCCCCAAACTCTGGAACTCACTTCCACCCAAAATCCGTAATATTGATTTTCTTCCCACCTTCAAATCCCGTCTCAAAACCCACCTATTTAAAATTGTGTTCTCTGTGTAGATTAAACTCTTCTTTTATTATTTATATTTTTTTCTGTGGTTTTCTTGTTCTTGACTTGTGACTTTAAAGTGTCCTTCAGATTTTTGAAAGGTGCTGAAAAAAATGTATTATTAAACATTATCACTTCCTTGAATACAATAACCCAGTCCGCCCCTGAAGGCAACTGGCAACCCAATTCCAATAAAGTTTGGACGTTGTGTTGATCATCAATAAAAAACAGAACACAACAATGTTCCAATTGTGCTCAACCTACACATCATTGAAAGACGAGATGATCAAACTAATAAATGTGATCATTTGGAGCAAATGATCTTGTTTGTGAAGAGGCGAACCTCAACCAAGCTTTACTTGTGAGCCCTACTTAGCTTGTTTAAAAGGTTTTTTTCTTGTTTATTTATTTATTTACATTGCTACCTGTTATAACATTTTTAGAGTGTTGCGGCCATAAAATTCAAAGTAACTAATTATTCACAAACCTCACAAAAAAAGTTTGTCAATTTGTTTCGGAAACATCTTGTCTTTGGAATGTATTCCATTCATCCTTTTTCCAGACCGCTTCATCTTCATTAGAGTCGGGGAGGGGGGGGGGGGGGGGGGGGCTAGAGCCTATCCCAGCCATCTTCAGGCACGAAGCGGGGACATCCTGAATTTGTTGACAGCCAATCGCAGGGCACAACAGACAAACAACCGATTACTGTCACACTCACACCACAATTTGGAGTGTTCAATCAGCCTGCCAAGCATGTTTTTGGAATGTGGGAGGAAACAATAGGACTTCGAGAAAACCCACACAGGCCCTGGGGAGAACATGCAAACTCCATACAGGGAGTACGGACCAGGTTTTTAACTTACAACATCTGCACTGTGAAGCCAGCATGCTGACCACACGACTACCGGCCCGCAGAATGTATTCCATTTTTAGTTATGTTTTACACATCCCAACTTCACTGGAATTGGGTTTGAACTTTTATAGATCAACACAAAATGGATATTAATACCCACAAATTTTTCTCCAGTATTGTTGGTGGAAGAATTTAAGCACGATCTTTTTATAAAAGGTGATCTGGTTCCCCATATGACTCAAAGCATGAGGAGTAAGTCCGTTGTCTACAGTAATCAACGTTCACATCTGTTTGATATCATCTGACAATAGTGGTGTGACCTATTGTCCTATAATTATTGGTCTCCAAAATAGAACAGCCCAAATGAGAAAATTTCCCTCCTTGTGTAATGCTAATAGCCCCATCGAAGACATCCACACAGAACATTAATTGCTCAATAAAATAACAAAGTGAATATTCAATATTGGCACTCTGGCATCTTGATTTTTTTTTTTTTTTTTTGTCAACATGATAATGTTAACACTGAATCATCCCCTGTGAGTGTCCCAAGACATTCCTTTTTTTATACATCTGGTGCCCTGTTATTGATTGGCGAGCGATTAAATGTATAGAATTGTATTGCTTCCCTCCTCCACCCAGAACAGCATAAACAATGTACCACTAGATGGCGATATGCACCATATGGCGCATGTGTCTAGTGCTGCTGATTTCATGACTTGTTATTGTTATTATTACAATACATTTCATTTATAACTTGTTTGATTTCTTTCAGTGTAATTATAAAATTAAATTTATTATTATTATTATTATTATTATTATTATTATTATTATTAAAATGAGTCGATCAACAAAAAATGCATGTTTTTTTTTTTTTTTGTTCCCCTATCCAAATCCTTATCGTTGCCATCCACTTTTTTTTTCTTAGGAACCAAATAAAGCTAAATTGTCATTTGTGTTTACGCCGTGTCTCACTTCATGGCCTTCTCACCAGCATTTAGGGAGGGGCAAGCAAACTTGAATTTTGTGGGCTGAAGTGACAGAACAGGATGAGATAAGCACCTGTTACAGTAAGACAATCGGATAACAGGAATACGGAAGGGAGAAAATGGACCTTTGACTAGTGTGTACAGTCTAGGTGAGTGATAAACTACTCCATGTCTTCGGCCTCACAAATCATCTGTAGTTGTGTGGTCACCTGCATCGTATTTGAATTCCCATTCATCGTGCCAAATGATTTCTTTATTTTTTTGTGTAATGAATGCTATTGGGAGTATGTAATGTGAAGAAACAATGATAAAACTAAGTGACACATTTCAAACCTTGTTTAAAGTTAAAAACATTGAGGGCTCAAAAACATGAGACACTATGACTGCGCTTGAGTGTAAAACTGGCATATCCTGATTTTCGTGCTGATGTAAACCTCGTCAATCTTGTTAAAGCCTTTGGTTCAAATCTGCACAATGCTGACAGGTCCGGCCTTTCCTTTCATCTGCACCTGACTCATCTGTCAACTTTGTGGCTAAGAGGAGACTAAGTTTTCCGGCTGCTGGAAGCATGTCCAAATTTTGGAGCATATTGTAATGAGCTTTGGTGGATTTGATCAGGGCTCAGGAAGACAAATTCTGAGCTCCACAGACAGGTGAGAGTGGATTCCATTGCATTTCATTCCTAAATATGACATAGTGAGCACTCGGAATCATTGCAGGAATCAATTTATTTGAGCACATCAGTTTTCATTATATCAATGACTATCAGTGTGTTGTATTTAAAGGAAATGGAAGAAGCTGCTTTGATTAGCATTGAATCAAGTAGCTATTGTTCATGCCAAAAAACAGTGCACCAATTAAACAAAATGTGCCACACCGCACCCACTTGCAAGGGTTTGTGAAAATAACAATGGATGAAGCATGCCACCGTTAACGCTGGACCTTGCACCTGGGTCTCACTGGCCACCAACATAGAATGTTTCTCTAAAACACTGGTGTCAAAGTCAAGGCCCGGCGGCCAGATCTGGCCCGCCACATAATTTTATTCGGCCCAGCGAAAGCAAATCAAGCATGTCAAGTGCTATGATGCTTGCTAAAGTCCAAAACAAAATTTCAAATTGTCCCATGTAAACCACAAAATAGTCATCATTCTTGACTTCAAATTTGGGAACTAGTTCTTCATAAATTTGTTGTGCGTTCTGTATGTAATAGGTGGGGGAGATTAAGCATCCGCATGGTTTCCCCAAATTCATCACAGCGCTCGAGAGGAAACTAACTTTAATGAGGATGCAAGAAATGAGTTTGGCACCCCTGCTTTAAAACAATATTTAAATCAGGGGTTTCAAACTCCGGTCATCCATGGCTGCTGTCTTCCCTGTTTTAGATCTTTCCTTCCGCCCAACCCGTCACGTCGCCGCGAAGCAGAACGAATTGTCTCAAACAGGCGGCGGCGGCCATGGGCGTCAGGCGGCGTTCTCGGCCAAAATTGTCGTACGCGTTTGTTGAGGAACAGAAATTTTGTATCCTCATTTTGTGCAATACTGTAATATTCTCTGTTAAGATAAATGTGGCAAAATGTTGAATGTTGAGCGGATCTAGCAAACCATTCATAATGCTACATCCGGTCCTTTGGCAGCGATTTAAAAAAAAAGTTCTTATACAATGCTAACAGAAGCAAGTTCTTTTTCTGAAACATTTATTTTTGTGTATATGATACTTTGTTTCTCTTTTCTACCCCCACCCCATTCAATTTTTTTACTGGAGATTTCAAATTTCCCCATTGTGGAACTAATAAAGATTTTTTTCTTGTCTTATCTAGGTCAGTCAAACTTTATTAATAGACCACAAATAACCTTTCTGGCAAATTCATTCACTCCCAAAATGTTTTTTGAGACACTAGATAGAAAACCAAGCAAAAAAATGTATTTTTTTCCATTTCTCATCATTGTGCCAAAAATGTAGAATTATGGCAAAATCAATGGGAAAAAAACCACTTTGCAAAGTCATTTTAAGGGATTATTGAAATGAAAATTACACAGGTTTGTGTCAAGAAGGGCATCAGACGTAAAAGCATAGCCAAAACAAATGTGAATCAAACCTCTGAAGATGGAGGACACTGATTCGCTGTGACGACCCTTGAAGGGAAAAGCCAAAAGGAAAAGAAGAAGAATAAAACCGGTCTATATATCCCAAAATGGACAGTACAAAACTACAGGAGTCGTGGCTGCCGACAGGAGTTGTGAGACTGGTTGTGGCTCAATATGACTTCATATGTATAAGGCTTTGTCAGTTATTTCCTGGCTAATGGTACCTTATACACCAGAAAATACGCTATATTCTATTTTGACCTTTGTTTTCCACATCTGACATTTATCTTGAATCGCAAAAACATATCAACAACAAAGCACTTGGTCTGGTATAGTGTGATGCAGATGTGGACCACTTTAGTCCTTGTGGGCCGCTGTCCTGCCTGATTTAGATATCTCCCTCTTTCGCCACAATAGATTCAAATGATTAGGACTGAAATTGCAACTAAAACTAATTAAATATTATTATGAAAATGAAGTAATAATGCTAAAATGACTTTCTCCGCAGGCACACTGTACAAAATTGAACCAAACTGTCCGTGCTGTGTGTAATTTCAAGTCAGATCCTAAATATGTACCATGTTTTCTCGTGTATAAGGAACCTTCAATGAATGAAAAACCTTTTCCAAATATGAAATACAGTATAAATATCTAAAAGTTTTCAACATATAAGGCACACCACATTATGAGGCACTACAGTGGAGGGTGGGGTTACTACTTCTACAGTGAGAAATTGAGTCACGTGCTGCTGACAGTAGTTGCGAGACCTGTTGTGGCTCAATATTACTTCACATAAACGCCGCAGGGTCATCTTTTGAAGAAAATTATGGTTCTTTTGGGTGCGCCTTATACACCGAAAAATACGGTAGTTACTGTGATAATTTATCACAGTTAAAGGTGCAGACAATACATCTTCATTGGTCCATATTTAAATCTTTTTTTTTTGTTTACAGCTGATGATGATGTTTCTATGCAAGTGATATGTCATCATTGACACAACACAAAGCTCATCAATTTGAAAGGCAAGTCAGTTCCTTTACCTACCATTCATTAGTCTAGACCTGTGGTTTTTAACCTTATTAGAGGTACCAAACCCTACCAGTTCCTATGCCAGTTGATTAAACCATCACTCGTGACAATTAAAAATACATTTGTGGTTTTTCAGGACTTTGTTCAAGTAAAATCAAGACATTTAAAACAATATTTATGAATAACGGAAAAAAATACAATTACAATGCATGTTTTTTTTGTGTTTTTTTTTTTTTTTAGGGTGACGTACTATCGCGTCAGTCACACAATGACTACTGATTAAACTAAATTTCCCACAGCACTGATTGGACAAGCGATGGCTAGGCGGGCATGCCATAAGTATTTGACATGTTGAGTCGAGTATGCCTTTATCTTCCCGAGAGAGGCTCCGTCGAAACTCTGAGACCGTTTCACACAACCCTGGTTAAGAACCACGTGTCTCGAGTCGACCGAGGCGTCAAACGCAAGGTCTGGAGGGCAGATCTGGATTTTTAATGTAATTTATGTTTTCACATGCCCTGCAAAAGCAAATCAAAGACATCAACTTTCATGTTGTAATTACAAATTCTCATATGTCAACAAACCCCTGAGTTTCTTAAATAGAACCGTTATACTTGACTTCTTCACATAGTTTGAGTCATAAAGGCCCTCCAATGCAGAGGCGTCAACAATGTGGCCCTTGGCAAAAATGAGTTTCACACCCCCAGTGTAGACTAATCATTTTTTTTTTTGAAAAAAAGATCATTCTGTACAGTAGTTGGGTTTTATAGCAAGACTTCTATTTTTTCGGGGGGGGGGGGGGGGGGGGGGGGGGGGCGATTACATTAAATTGTAAGCGGTGTGTCTTGTACTGTTCTACGTGCACTGTTCAAATAATTACCACATACCAAGTCAGGTATGTGGTTAGTCAACACAGAAATATGCTTTGACACATTTGAATCAGGACCAAAACGGGGCACTTAAATAGATGCTTACAATACACAGTGAAGGAGAAGTAATGTACCATTTGCCCATCAAAAGTAATTCAGTGCAAATAGAAAAGTCACTCAGAGTGACTACAACTAATTTGTCTCAATTGTCATCTTGGTTTTAACTCTTTAACTCTGATGAGTCTGTATTATTTCTTCCAGAGCACTGATGTCCAACGCAACCTTTACCTTCAATGCCTCGGGGGAACAACATTTTTGTCCCCTGCTGCAGCTCATGCATGAGCATTCCCTGAACAACAACACCAAGGCCAATTGGATAGTCGTTTGCTTCCATGGTCTGCTCTCCTGTCTTGGGATTTTGGAGAACGCCTTGATCCTCTGGGTCGTGGGATTCCGTCTGCAGCGTCGTACTGTGGCCTCCGTCTGGGTGCTCAATCTGGCGATGTCGGACTTCCTGGCGACTCTGACACTTCCTCTCTTCACTCTCTACCTTGCCTTCTCCCACAGTTGGGAGCTTGGCAACGTCCTCTGCAAAATACAAGCCTCCATTTTTTTCTTGAACATGTTTGTGTCTGCCTTCCTGCTGGCAGCCATTTCACTGGACCGCTGCATTCTGGTCACCAAACCGGTGTGGTGCCAGAATCATCGATCCGTGGCACGTGCGTGGAAGGTGTGTTTGTTGGCTTGGCTTTGGGCAGCAATGAATACTTTTCCTTACTTCCTGTTTCGCTCAGTGACTGAGACCACGGATAAAAGGAAACTGTGCTACCATAATTTTGCCCTGCATCCAACATCGGAAGGCCACCTCGAGAGAGACTGTGAAGTGAGGCAAACGGCCACAGCTGTCTCAAAGCTGATGCTGGCATTCCTGATTCCCCTCATGGTAATTGCTGGAAGCTACATCCAAATTAGCCTCAGCCTGAGGAACCGGAGTCGAAAGAGGATACGGCAGAGCATCAAGTTAAATGACACATTAATTGGATCAAATCATAATGAGGCGTCAAGAGCTACAAGTAGGATGAATGCCTCTCAAAAGTCTTTTGCTTTTGTCCGCTCGCTGTCTCTGACAGCTGCACCCTTGTCCCCAACCAGCTCATTTAGTCTCAGCAATCACAACCAGCTTTCCCAGAGCTTCACCAAGATGGTGACATTTGTGATTGCGGTATTTGCCTTATGCTGGGCACCTTATCACATCTTCTGCATGATTGAGGTATCAGCCCTGTACTATCGGGAAAACCTTAAAGTGGTGCAGGTTGGACTGCATCTTGCCACAACGTTTTCATTCTTAAACCCAGTGTTGAATCCCATTCTGTACGCCTTTAGCTGCCCACACTTTTGCGAGAGGATTAGACAAAGCTTGGGAGTTGTCTTTGATGGACTCGTCGACGAAGGAGGAGGTAAACGATTGTCTCCGGCTTTCAGGACACGAGCTAATAAGGGGCCAAAAAGGAGTCGACGTTGCTGCTTTGTATCATCTGGATCACCAAAGACTCTACAATCCGCTCAGATGTTGCCTGGTGGCCTGGCATTCTTTCCTGATACCGAAAATCAATAGAGCCTCAAGGATGCCCACAAAGAATTCAGACTGTGAATCAAAAATGTAAACTTACTTCATGTCTAGTTTGGTCAAATACATTACAGTATTTGTCTGTTTTATGAATGATAGTCATCCATGTTGACACACCTGTTTTGCCTGTACAGAATAAATCATAAATATGGATAACACGAGTATTCAAAACAAAATGTGTTTGTATGAAAAAAAACTAGCTAATTATCATCTCAGTTTAAATGTTTTGGGTTTTTTTCAATCCGTGGATGATAAAAATGTACAGTCTTGCATTTTACAAAAGAGGTATTGAATGACCATAATGATGACGATGATGATGATGATGATGATGATGATGATGATGATGATGATTTTGTATTTAATTTTTTATATATTTAATCGCTAGAGGGCAGTCTTTCATCCCGTCCTTGAACAGGAAATATGTTGAAAAAGGATTATGCTGTTCAGGACCCATAATCCAGGATCATTATAAATCTGCACTGCTGAACATTTGAACACCTTTCTGAAAGATTGGATTTAATCATATCAGACATGAATTTTGATTGAATGTCTCACCCCTGCCATCGACATTGTCTGTTTCCGTCCCACTTTTCGACATACACAGGGTTCTGGGTTTAATGTGGGTCAAACCAATGTAGGATTACTGTGGAGGTAGTTGTAATTTGGAGGGAATATTAAAGGGAGAAGATCATGAATGTAAAAACAGAACAGGATTAAAACCAAAGAGTCAGACCTACATAGAACGCTCCCTTTTGATCTCAGCCATTCTACAGATAATCTCTCTCCCAACAGTTGGGACATTTGTGTTCCATCCTTACATTCTATTGATCTTTTCTATAAGTATATCACTTGAACGGATGGAGCAAAAAAAGTGCATTCAAAGAACACCTGGCTCAATCTTAAAACTAACATAATCAAATCTATCCATCCATTGTGAACACCACTTATCTTGAACCGCCTCCTTCTGGCGCAGATCCCAGCTGACTTTGGACGCAGGGTGGACGACACCCTGAGTTCGTTGCGGGTCAGTCACGGGCCACAAGCAACCGTTGACATCCACATCCTCACTGAGTGGGAATCGATGCCTCGTTGCCCCACACAACTCAGCTGAGTAGGTCAACACACTGCCAGTGACCTGCAATGAAATCAGTTCATAAAATTAGCCCATGAATGCGCCACTCTGTATGTTAAAATCTATGCCTCTGGAGTACTGTTCGTATCCTTCATTTGTCATAGTTGCTCGTTTTTTTATGATGCTAGGGTAGCCTGTACTACCAAAGACAACATTTCCTGTGTGTTCTACAGTACGAACTTGACCCATAAAGATGATTCTGATTCTGATCAGGATGATGTGAGATTAGATAAAATAAGATAAGAATAAACACGGGACGTAGCAGGAGGCAGAAAGAATTGCTGAAAGGGTTCAATGCGCTAACGCAGGACTTAGAGTTGACAGATGCTGGAGAGAGCATTAAATCTGTTGCATGTTGGTGATTTTCTTTCGGCCATCAGGGACTAATGCTATAATCTATACTCTTCCATTTACTTGAATTCAACATGTTGATGGCTTATAGCTTTTCTCAAGATAGATATATTTTGCCATGTGTGAGCATCACGTTCATTTCAACATAACATCAAATGAAGTTATGGAGCTTCAAAAGACAGATGCTTGGCCATGCATGTACAGTATGTAAGAGTTGTGTGTTTGCTATCACCACATTGTAATACTCTTTGCAAATCAGTTTATATATTCTCCTAAATGAGCTTCAATAGGTATTGGTAAAAATATTTCCGATCCGCTTTATCCTCATGAAGGTCGTGAGGGGTTCTGGAGCCTATCCCACCTGACTTCGGGCATGAGGCAGAGTGTTTCATCAGCCTGCTGTGTGTTTTTTTGGAACATTGGAGGAAACCGGAGGGTCCGGAGAAAACCCATGCAGGCCCGGGGGGAGGCTTGAAAAGATGTAAGGAATGAATGTCATTGGAACCAAAATATTTTTGAAAAGCTTTCAACGACAGTGTTAAATTTAAACCTTTTCTCTGCCACTCTTTTTCTGCATGATTGGGACCGTATTTTCTGCATGATAAACCGCATCTATGTAGAAGGCGCACCTTCAAGGAATGACATGTATCAGGTATGAAGCATTACAAGGCACAATGTCAGATTTTAGAAAATTGAATGCATGTAGGTACTTCTTGTAGTGGGGAGAATATGGTACCTATCCTGCTTGACTTTAGGTGTGATGCCCACTTTACAATAAAATTAGTCCAAGCCAATCACACCGCACACGACAACAACTTACTCCATCCGCAAGTCTGGGCGGGTGAGCGAAAAATTGCCATGACTGGGCAGTGGAGAAAAATGTTTGCAATTTCCATGACATACTTTTTTCAAGGCTGCACGAATTAACTTTCAACTTTGCGATATTTTAAAGCTGTGCACATGCATACATATGTCCATGAAAGAAAATAATCTTGTGCTTTGTGTTTGTGGAAAAATACTGTGGTCAACAAAACAAGAGATGCAAAGGATACGAGCAGACAATTGAAAATATGATACATAGAACAGCAGGGATGAAAGGGAGGCAGGGATGAGGGAAGGAGGAGCAACCACAGTAAGAGTTGTGCCACAGATTACCAACCGGTGTCAGATGCTCTACAAACAGATAAAGAGGACAAAAGGACAGAGCAGATATTTCGCTGCATGCACGTTTGGCAGAAAAGATGACAGACGTGAAGGGTATGTCATCCATGGAGGTGCCAGAGGGGAAGTTGTTGAAGAAGGTCAGTTGTTGTGCAGCTCTCATAAGATCTTTGACTTGGTGGTTACCCCATCCTGCTATTATTATTATTATTATTATTATTATTATTATTATTATTATTATTATCGGGTATTCTCATTCTTATTCTTATCTTCATTATTGTTATACTTATAATAATGATAATAGTATCTATATTATTATTATTATTATTATTGTTATTATTATTATTATTAATAATACATTTTCTTTGTGACTCAATATATTATTATTATTATTATTATTATTATTATTATTATTATTATTATTATTATTTGTCTGATTATTATTAGTATTATTATTAATATTATTAGTTGTAGTAGTAGTAATAGTAGTAGTACTTTTTTATGACAAATGGCAATATCTCACAATTTATAGAAAAATATTTGAAAGGCTCTAGTAAATTAAATATATTATTATTATTATCACCGGGTATATTTTTTATCTCAGTTTGACAGATCCACAACCATCTCTGTTTTTGTGTCATTTGTGTTTTCTGTTGTTGAACCATGTAAACTTGCAGGATACATTGCTTTCCATTCTCTTCTAAAAACCTGGCATTGCATTCTCTACAGGGTTCTTTCAAAAAGAAGATTGAGTCTCTGAGGCGTTGGAGTTCAGCTAGTATAAAACGGCCTCCAAAACCAAAGGCCAAAACCTTGAGCCTGTCATCCCCTGTGGGAGACAGTGATGACGTTTGGCTGCAAGAGGGAGACAGGGGAAAGCTGCGGCCCATTGTTGACTCTGTGTTTGGACAGGTAGGATTCTTAATATTTTCACATTTGAATTGTTTCCTTGATTATTCAACGTGAGATGCCAATGAATCTGTGGAAAGGTTTGGGTGGGATATTCAAGGTCTTACATTACATGAATGCATGCCAGTGTGCATCAAGTTTGTCAACATGGCTCAATCGTGAGTTTGAGTCGCACATCACAACACTCAGTGTATCTGACTATCAGAATCAGAATCAGAATTAGAATCATCTTTATTGCCAAGTATGTAGAAAACACAAGGAATTTGTTTCCGGTAGAACACGCTGCACTAGTATCGTCGTCAAAAAAACTGCTAAGTGGCACTATACAGTTCCATTTTGGCTACTGTTGAAAAGTTCAAAGAGTTAATGGCTTGGGGGAAGAAGCTGTTTGTCAATTGCATAAAAGCAAAATCATCTTTTCGGTATCACCCAAAAAAAAGTGCCTCTCTGTAAAAAAATATAGTTTTGTGTCAATGGCATGTCTACATCTTATCATAAGATATTTTCAGTATGGAGAGGGCCGTGTCAGTTATGGGTTCAAATTCTGTATTTAATACAGACACAAGATATACTTTACACAGGCATGGCAAAACATATGGTAGCATGCATGCACGCCAGCAAAGCTGCAAAACTACACGGCAAGTTCTCCACCAAAAACGACAGGATCCCTCATCTCATTGTCTCAGAAAAGATGCAAAACTTTTGCAACCACTACTTATACTATTTTCAGGTCTATATGGCGCACCAGAGTATAAGGCACAGCGCCAATGAATGGTGTATTTTCAATCGTTTTCCATATATAAGGCACATCGGACTACAAGGCACACCTTCAATGAATGAAAAATGTTTTCCAAATATAAGGCACACCATATTATAAAGCGCTACAGTATAGGATGGGGTTACGCACTACTTCTTCTACAGGGGGAAATGGAGTCGTGACTGCTGACAGTAGTTGCGAGATCTGTTGTCGCTCAATATTACTTCACATATAAGGCGCACCTGCGATAAGGCTATAACGGCTTTAATGTTATTATATATACAGTAAAGTCTCGTTATATCGATATCGGATATATCGATAGTTCCGGTTATATCGATACTATTTCTATGCACGCACTGAGAAAATTACATGCAAACAGGGTCGGATATATCGATAGTCCCGGTTATATCGATATTTTTTCGGACTCCCTTGAATATCGATATAACGAGACTTTACTGTATATATTTTCTGACCGTATTTTTTATTTTTTATTTAAAAAAATATACTGTATGTATATATATATATATATATATATATATATATATATATATATATATATATATATATATATATATATATATAGAGAGAGAGAGAGAGAGAGAGAGAGAGAGAGAGAGAGAGAGAGAGAGAGAGAGAGAGAGAGAGAGAGGGGGGGGGGGGGCGGACGGACAGACAGACAGACTGATGGATGTCATTTTGAAAGAAAGGCAGAAGAGATTGATTGGGATTTGACAGGGATTAAAGTCGATGCAATAAGTGAGAGGACAAGACAGCCAGATGCACATCACACACGCGCACACACACACACACACACACACACGCACACACACACGCGCGCGCACACACACACATACATAGATTCACCATACACTAAGACACACACTTTTTTTACACTCACGTTGATTATTCAGAACAAAAATTGATACATTTTAATCGTTTTGACTCTCTCTTAAAAAGTTCACTATATTAAGCAATGGTGAGTGCTCTGAGACTGCTGGGAACGCTCAGCTTCTCCTATAAAAAAATGTACCAGAATCCCATCATCATTTGTTCAGAATCGCTAACTGATCTCAGGCAACAGACACAGTCTCATTCTCATTAATACCTGCGGCACCACGGTGCTTTTATACAGTCGAGCACTGAGCGTGTGCTTTTCTTCGAGTTTTAAGTTGCACTGTGCTGGACGGTCATTGGATAAATGCTGGGCTTTATCACAGCCAACGGACGCTCAAACATCTCTGGGGGTCTTCAGAGCAGTGGGATGGCAGGGACACTTCTGCACAATGACTGTATGATCTGTTTGAGAGCGAGCTGAGCCTCCGCTTATTTGAATGACCAGCAGCTGCCACTGATATTGTGACAACTTTGTGATTTCCATCATTTTCACTAATATTTTACATTTTACATTCCGGATGTCCAAATATGGACTTAGTTTACGAGCCCCTTGAAGGCAGCTCTTTCAAACCTTTCAAAGCTCAGGTGATAAGGATGTTGTATTACTTTAGATGGCATATTTTCCATGATTTCTGATTGTGGGACCACAGTTGTACAGATTGGCTTTATTGATTATTCTTAAAATAGCCCGTGGGCAAAAATAAAAGGGACAAACTTTTTCATTTGTCAGAAATATCGACTCAATATATTTTATTTCGAAAGAAATGTGTTTTTAATATGTTCCTATTCTATTACATCATGTAACCTGTTATGGTTGCAGGTTTTGGACGTAATTGGCGTAATAGTGGCTTGATTGTCGTGTGTATGTCCGATGAGGCTCAACATAGTCACGAATGTTTTCGGAATTTTTGTCAGATGAAGATTACAGGGGACATTTTTTGAGAGTCTGCTTTTATTTATTTATTTATTTATTTATTTATTTGACAGTTTGATTTCGTTTATTGCATGACAGCTACCGACGGTTCCCTTCGCGAGCTCCTGGAAGCTCACGATCTACTTAATGGGCACACATGCAGTATATGATAATAATAATAATAATAATAATAATAATAATAATAATAATAATAATGATAATAATAATAATAATATATCAGTTAAATATGAAACCTAATGTAACATTGATTTTAAATTTTATTATGTCACAGAGCTAATAAAATTATCTGGACTTCACAATAAATTATGACAGTAAATGCATTTTGATGATGAGAATGTTATTCCTAAATCATGACCAGCTTTAGCTTTATCCAACTTATGAAAATAGGTTCGCAGCTGCGCCTTCATCAAAGTGGCATTTATTACAGCAACAGTTGTGACCTTTAACATGGGATAGAGAACAAGAACACACAGTTCTAGCCCGTTGTATGTGTAATATTATCCTATTAATGTCGAAAATAGTTCACAGAGTGCATATTCTGGACTGTTCCAAAAGTGTGGACTCCACTTTTTGGTCACATGCCAACTCAAAAGCAAGTTGCGAACGGGTACAAAATCAAATTTCCCTTTTTATTGTTTCTCATCATCTGCCCCTTTGAAAATGTGTTGAATATTCATTGAAACATTTCATCAATCCCTAATGTGAGTATTTTATTAAATTCAGTGACAGCGTTGATTTGAGTTTCAAGTTCAGTACAGTACATGCATATTTAGCTACCCACCGTGGATCAGGCAGTCGAGTGACACCCTTGCATTGCGGCTGAGCTCTTTTTTTCAGTACCACAGACCAATACGTGGTCCGTGTGATTACAATGCTGCCTGTTGATCTGTAACTCCATTCTTCATTTGTGAATAAGACTTCAAGATACTTGAGCTTGCTCATTTTTATGACATTGTCATCCTTCCGACACTTTTCTGACTAAGGACAAGAAAAGTGTCCTTGGGTGCTTTGAAAGGCGCTTGTAAATTCAATGTATTATTATTATTATTATTATTATTATTATTATTCCTGACATATTTGGAGTTGCTGCTTTTCATTCCGGTGGCATTGTGTACCTTTGATTCGCATGTCTCCCTCACAGTACAGAGGTTGTGGCTTTTATTTTGGCCTCTGGGCTTCCTGTGTAACGTTTGCATGTTCCCCTTGTGTCTGTGTGGGTTTTCTCTGGGTATTCCGGTTTCCTCCCACATCCCCAGAACATACAGTAAAGTCTCGTTATATCGATATCGGATATATCGATAGTCCCGGTTATATCGATACTATTTCTATGCACGCACGGAGAAAATTACATGCAAACAGGGTCGGATATATCGACAGTCCCGGTTATATCGATATTTTTTTGGACTCCCTTGAATATCGATATAACGAGACTTTACTGTATATGGCAATTGAATTGACCATTCTTAATTGTCCTTTGCTGTGATTGTGAATGAGATTTTTTTTTACTTTGTCTCTCTGTGCCCTATGATTGATTGGAAAGCAGTTTTGGTTGTACCCCGCCTACTGCACAATGACAGCTGGGTTAAGCTCCAGCACGTCCGCAACCCTTGGAGGATAAGCGGCTCGGATAATGGATGGATGGATGGATGATTCTCATCCCAATTGGTTCACACTGTCGCGATTTGCTCCCCTGGGAATTGAAAATTGCAGATTGGTGACGCTAAAAGACGGACATCATGTGGGGAAAAAGCTGAGAAGCAATACTGAGGCCACAAAAACTGGACCCCTTGTCTTGTTTTCACCTAGAAATAAAATACTACCCATAAAAGCACAGCACAGAATCAGTGATAAGTAACACTCTTATTTCTTTACAATGCCTTGAGTACATGCACATGTCAGCCCACAAACTGCTGACTATTTTTGGGGGGAGTGTGAGTCTGTGAGTCATGTTTTTGCTCTCCCAGCTAGGGGTTTTCTAACCCAAATTCTGTTCTTGCGACTCTCATTGGAATACTCAACAAGAGTGCTGTTTGGAATGTGTTATTGAAATTTCTTCAAACCACAACCATTATTATCAGATTTAATTTATTTATTCCCATCATTTGGATGCTACTCATTTCCTTTTTGAAATTATCTTCTGCATTAATATAACGACACATATAGGCCATTAATCTTCAGAAAATGAATCCTCAGGTGATTTTATAGAAAAATGTACAATGCAGGGGAATCCCACTCCACGGCTGAGGTTTTTCTAATCTGAGGGCGGTTCTTGTCTTCTCATCGTTTCATTGTACAGCATGAGGGATTCACATTGTGCATCCCATTTTAAGGTTTTAGAAAAGTAATTCATGTATGTAAGTTAAAAAAAAAAAGATTAAGCGTACTGGGTAAGTGAAAGGGGCATTTTGCCTGTTAGTATCTTGACATATTGTGCAGCATATGTCGTCCACTGGCCATTCAGTGGTCCAGTTTGGATACAGCTTTCGGTTCCAAACAGCCAAAAAGATAAGGTCTGCTGCGCTCTGTTGGCGACTTTTTGAAAATGCAACGTGTGATAAACTGTTCTCGCCTCTCCACCACTCGTGGATCTCAGTAATTTCCAGTGGTTGTTTACTGTATTGGCGCGTTGGCCCAGAAGATGTCTTCCCTGAGCACATTTCTCAAACTTACTCGGAAGAAACATTACTTGCTCTTCATTATATGATGTATCACCCATGAGCCCATTACTTTACTTATGCAGCTAAAATGCGGTTGAATACCGAACAAAAAGGTAGCCATGTAAAAGATTGAACCACTGACACTCAATGATGATTTGCTCTCTAAAGGCCATGGAAGGTCATGGAAATTTTGTGCATTGCCCTCTTGCCCATCCGAGTCATAATGATTTATAGCGACATACATTCAATATATGAAATGTTAAATGATCGAAATAGCCTCTCTACTGCGCGCACACACACACACTTGTGCGCACATGCGCACACACACGCATATAAAATGCTCAGACTTTTGATGATGGTTTAGATATTTGTCACATCATTTCAGTAACAATATCAAAGTATTTTGTACTTTGGTGTAATAATAATAATAATACATTTTATTTGAAGCGCCTTTCAAAGCTCTCAAGGACACTTTACAGTCACAGACAAGCATAGATATTATAATAAATAAAAAAACAATTACATATAGAATACAATAAATACAATACAATTATAAATAGAAACAAGGGAGAGAGCTACACAGAAAATGCAATTTTAAATAGGTGGGTTTTGAAATGGGATTTGAAGGTGAAAAGAGAATCGATGTGACGAATGTTGGGAGGAAGTGAGTTCCAGAGTTCAGGCTCTGTCACCCATCGTGCCGAGACGGACAGGGGGGGCACACAGAGGTGCAGGGAGGAAGAGGATCTGAGAGAACGAGAGGGAATAGAAATTTGAAGAAGGTCAGATAGGTATGTAGGGGCAAGGTTATGGATAGATTTAAAGGTATAAAGAAGAATGTGGTGACAATACTGCATATACATTATCCTGAAGGTTATTGACTGTAGTCATTCAGTCGCCTGACTTCTGTACAGCCAACACGGGTTCAGTTCTCACTCATTTTGCACCTGTAACTGGTGACCATGGGTTTAGGGTGCAGTCTTCTTTTTGCCACTTTATTATCGATACATTACAACTCCCCATGAGGCTGAACATGATAATGCTGTAGGATAGAAAATGGATGGATGGACATTGTGTTGTATGTCATGCTTCATGACTTCAGTGTAAACATACGTATTACTGTCTTATGTTTCCGTGGAGCTGTTCTATCAAGAGTCCTTCTTATATTGCTTACGCACTTGAAAACCAAATGGCATGGAAATGTATGTTATAAACATTTGATTTGTTTTTAAACAATTTAATTAGCAATGTATCCTTTCTCATTTGAATGTTGCAAAATTAAATGTGCACAATGGCATACAATTTGCATGCATGACCCTCGCTTATAACAGGAATCCAGTTCAAGCCTTTCCTCTAATGTCCAACATAGCTCTCCTCTAATCTGAAATGCCAGGGATTAAACAGACAGCCAACTCCCCATCCGTAACTCTGCCCATACACCTCCCCCTTCCGTGCTCTCTCATGCACATGCGGAGTTGTGCCAGGCTAGTCATTTTGAGACCATAAACATGATGCTCAAGGGGTAGAGGGAGGAAAGTAGGTGGGATGGCATGGATTACATTAAATTGATCCAAATTCAAGCAATCACTCAGCAGTACGGGTGACAGACAGAATGTGTTTATGTGAACAAAAGAGAGCAGAGGAAAGTAAGTGACCGACACATAAAGAAAGAGAGAGGTTGGGGAAGAGAGAGAGAGAGAGAGAGAGAGAGAGAGAGAGAGAGAGAGAGAGAGAGAGAGAGAGAGAGAGAGAGAGAGAGAGAGAGAGAGAGAGAGAGAGAGAGAGAGAGAGAGAGAGAGAGAGAGAGAGAGAGAGAGAGAGAGAGAGAGAGAGAGAGAGAGAGAGAGAGAGAGAGAGAGAGAGAGAGAGAGAGAGAGAGAGAGAGAGAGAGAGAGAGAGAGAGAGAGAGAGAGAATGTTCAAGTCATGCAATCAGAGATTGCGGGTTGTTTCAGCCCAGATATGTGAAGGCTCTCCAATGCTGACCCATCACTCTTCAGCAAATGGTATATGGTAATACTGTATTACCCTTCATGTTCTAAAATTGTTTTTACCAGCCTCCGATTGCCTTTTGGGGTTTAGGATTGGACCAGCACCATGCAGATGGATTGGCTTTTGCGGGACAAGTATAAAGTTGGATTGTAGCTCATTTGCTCAAGAGGAAATTTTGCATGTGGGTTTTCAGACCAAAAGCCCAATGATATGCGCAGAATGTAGAATGCTGCTGGATTTAAGACTTCAATGTGACTATTGAGGACAAGCAAAAGCGGGAGACACGAGCAGTGCTGACTGGACAAAAAAAGGGGAAACGAGGGTGGTGATGGGAAATATCAATAAGCCATCTAGAAAAAACAGTTCAAAGAATAAGGTAAGAATGAAGGACTGCTTTTTACTGGAAAATATGATGTAGTGTATGCTTTATACCTTTAAAGTATATTTATCTAGCATTGTCACATTTTTTAATACTTTGTGTTCAAATAAAACTGTCAACCTCTCATGATCATAATACGTTAGATTCTCCAAATTGCATTGTAGTGTTGTGTAGAGTCAACTGAATTTAAGATTTTAAATGCATACTTGTGTCAACAAAAGTGAGTCTGCACAACTGCTATTGATCCTTTTAATTGGATTGGATTGGATTCATTTGTCTCACTGTGGATTATAATTGTAATTGTAATAATAATAATTGTAATTGGGTCCCCTTTTCAAAGGGGTTGTCTCCTGTGGAACAAAATGAGTCCCCACTTGCTCCAGCCATGCTTGGGGGCTTAACAGATGCGGATGAGATGGACACAGAAGAAGACGAAGAAAGAGGGAGTGAACCAGAGTTTGATGAGCCGCTCTGTGCTCTGGTTAAGAACTGCAACATGTTGCACAACATTGTGGGGCCTGCATGCGTCTTTCTCAAACAGGGCTTCGCACAGAGCCAGATCGTATGTATGACTGCTGCACACACTCTCAAAAGAAGACAGAAACATCCCTTATCTTAGAAACATAAAAATGATCTTCTCATCCAATTTATTTCATGCAATCCTAATATGTAGTAATCAATAGGAGGCGAGAAGCACGAATTGAAAAAAAAAAAAGAAATAAAGAAGGCAGTCTCGGTAATAGATTCTGGTTGATTTCCTGAGTTATAGTCCACGGGGACATGAAATGACTATAAACGTTAAAGCAGAATTTTTACGACTGGTCTTAAATATAATATCTTGGCAATATTCCACCATGTCTATGATTTCACACTATGTTTCTTGTTTATGTGACAGGTTCATATTTACAGTGAAAGGCAGACTTGAAAACGTGGGACAGTACTAATGACTCTGCTGAGAAAGCCCAAACTACTTGTCAGTGCAAATATATATATATATATACAGTAAAGTCTCGTTATATCGATATTCAAGGGAGTCCGAAAAAAATCGATATACTATCGATATATCCGACCCTGTTTGCATGTAATTTTCTCCGTGCGTGCATAGAAATAGTATCGATATATATATATATATATCGATATAACGAGACTTTACTGTATATATATATATATATATATATATATATATATATATATATATATATATATATATATATATATATATATATATATATATATATATATATATGCGCCGGCCTGCTAGAGCGTTGCGGTGCCAGGCATATAGTTCAAATTTTTAAAATAGGGTCTGGAGGTCATGGTCGGAATTACGAGTGGTCGTAAGTCGAGCCGGTCGTAAGTCGGATGTTACCTGTAAACGGTTGCAATATGTTACAAATTGTGAAATTAATATCTCAACATTTTTTGTACCATTGATCCTCGCTTGAGTCACAGTTCATAGACTTTCCCACGTGTAATACTGAAAACAAGCTTTTACAATCACACTTACTGTAAGGACAATTTCTTGTCTTGAATAAACCTAAAAATTACCAGAACAAAGAGAACATGTAAAGGATAAATTAGAAAATGAAATTTAACTTCCAGTCTAAGAACTGTTTGTCAGATATGGTAAACCCTCCATTACTCCGCCGCCGATTCCATCCAGGGCACATTATCATCAATCATTTAAACACCACTGCACAGTTATTAAACTCAAAGCCTATGTGTCAGATCTAGCCAACCAGCAGCTTTCAGTGAGCCAGGAAATTATAGCACAAAATCTCCTTTACTTCTGCTTAAAATTTGCAAAACGTTTATTTTAATCACAAAATGCAGAGGCAATGATGTACCATTATATGATGGCTGTGTCGTTAGGATTCCGACACAGACACAAGAAATACAAAAGTTCCGTAATTGTATGTTCTTGCCACAGCCCTAATCCCGAAACAAACATCCTGAGCGCATTAGCTTTTGCATTGTTTGTATACATCAGGAGTGTTTTTTGAAAAGTCCTGCAGTGCAAATGCTAACGCAAGTTCCACAACCACAGCACTGCGATTTTTGGTGGACCATTGAAAAAAGTATGTCATTCATTAGCTTTCAGGATTTATTTCAAATGTATGTACAAGCTCAAGCAGTTGTTTGGTCAATGTAGTGTGCTGAATCATATACATTTTGCTTTTTCTTTCAAATACCCTATGTGTAGGAAAAGAAGAACTAAAACAAAACCACTCATCAAAGCGTAATGAAAATGACGCATTTTCAAAAATGTCAATCATGACTAAAAATCCTCTCTAAAAGCTAAATGCTTCCATCCATTCATTTTCAAGGATTGTCTCGTGTGATGGAGCCTATCCCAGCAGTCTTCGGACAGAGACACGGTACAAACAATGGACTTCAGGTCCATTGTTTGATTTTGATTGTGTTTTTCTTGATTTAATTTTGTATCACTTCAATTCATTGGTGTGTAAACATTTTGCCTCACTTGGAGTAGGAAGGACAATTGCTAGGCTTTGTGTTCATTGGTGTATGCATGACAATTTATGCTCCATTACTTGACAGTCACGGTTTGCGAGGTGGTGATAGTGGTTGTGGATGCCAAAAAAAGCAGGCAAGAGGAAGCAGCAAGATGTATTTGACAAATTGTATTAAAATAAAGTCAGCAGGAATAAAATCTAAAACATCAATGTCATCCGAACGGAAAAGTACAAAGTATCAAAGAAAACCATGAGTAAAAATCTGCCAAGATGTAACAAACCTGACAGAGTGCTGCAAACACATACACAGTACAATGACCCGACCCCGAATGGTCGTATGGGAGCCATTTTAACTGCCATTGATGAGGATGACCAACACCTGTGCAGGTGCAGGCGGGGCCGACAACGCCAACCAGATCGTGACATTGACAAGACAAAATTGTAGTAATACAGAACAATATATACGGTCATTCTGTAGTGGCCCTATGTGTGCATCGTTCAGAACAACCGTGATTCAAAATGTACCAGCAAGGCTGAGCACGAAGGAGCCCAAATCAATCAAACAAGAAACAAAATGTCATTGGTTGTCAATGTTCATATTAATTGATCAATTTAATCTAGAACCATACATGTGAATGTCTGTCCGGTGTGCAGGTGAATTAATGTCCGTTTCATCACGCTGCAGCTGACAAAATTGGTTTGGGATGGAAAAATGAAAAAGCGATAAGCTTTCGTGATTTGTAATGCAATTTAGCGCTGTAATCTCCTTGTGTTGTACCCTCAACAACCTCTAATCCAACTTTATACTATTCCCGCTGATGATGCCACAGCCTTGCAAAACATATCCTGAACAGATGTGTCCTTGTGTCACCTCAACACCCCATTACACACATTTTATGTATTTAGGATTTTAGTATAATAAATGTACGAGGGTTTTTTTAAATCCTTTATCCTTTGTCAATTGATAATTTTTCAGACAGCCTTGATAATTACTTTTCCAGGTGAGTATAACGAAAAACATGGAGTAGTCAAATGCCTTGTAACTGAAATGTAAATTCTCGACCAAGAAAATCACCAAGCATTCTGTGCATTTGAATTTGATTTAGGATGAACAAATGTAGTGATTTTTTTTCATGGCTGAGTCATGCACGAATGTCCTTCTCCTTCCCTCTGTGGTCCACAATCATCTTCTTTACCTCATACAAAGGATGACGTTTTTCTGTTGATATCACATTATCACACTGACCATCTCATCCCACTACGCTGAAGCCAAGCTCAGTCAAAAGATGAGTCATATACCACAGTGTTGCTGTTGTGATAGAAGGTGCACCGTCATTAGTAAAGATGTTGAATTGCAGAGGACTTAGTACGCACCCCTGGCAGAGCTGAGTTTGATGGACAGGTGGTAGATTACTTTCACCTTCTGGGAGTGGTTCGTCAGCCAATCTAAAATCCAGAGGCAGATCAAATTCAAATCACCCACGTTTATCCAGCTTATTCGCCAATCTGCTGGGAAAGGTGCCGAGCTGTTTAACAGAGAGCAGACGGCCACAGCTCCCGTGGTGCTCCAAGCGGGACAGAGCAAAGTGAAGGGATGTAGCATTAGCATCTCCCATGGAATTGTTGTCTTGATTAGCAAAGTAGTGAAAGTCAAACCCCGGGGAGGGACATCAACTGCTGTGGGCCTGGATCATTTTTTTTTCAAAATAGTTCATGGCTATGGGTGTCAGTGTCAATAGATGATCCAGGCATCCAAGCAAGAAAAAACAAAACCAAAGTAATTGGGGAATGGTGCTCTCCATCGTATTTTCAATTCCTGAATAAATTTGTGAATGGCAGTGAATGAGTTAATTAGCCCGCTGAATTTCAATTGGGGCCAATTGGCTGTAGTTAAACAAGCCTAAGCATGACAGTCAATGTCTTCTTCAGGCTGTGACTGACAGTTGTTTCCCCACCCGCAACAATTCAGACACAAGAAGCCAACACATAAAAGAAAAAAAATGTCAAAATCAACCCACCTACTGAAAAAAATGTATATTATTATTATTAGTAGAAGTAGTAGTAGTAGTAGTAGTAGTAGTAGTAGTCGTGCTATTCTTTTTACTATTATTATTTGTAGTAGTAGTAGTATTATTGGTGTTGTTATTCTCATTATTATTATCATCGTATATTGGAAAACTATGGGTAGGAGTGGGGCGTCGAGATAGACGATTGTTACACATGAGGACACTATCAGGCGTGCAGTACCAATGCTCACTTCACAGCAGGCAAATTTACATCATCAGCAAGTGGCACTCTTCTTACGGCACACTCAGCACATAGAGATTTTTGTGGTTAATCAACCATTCCACATTTTTCTCACATGCACTCCATATGCATGTACGATTGCCAAACATTTCAACAGATTTAATGTCAGTATTGTCTATGTCATGTTTACATAGCATAATGAATGGCCTGTCTGCTCTTTTCTCATGTTTTTTTTTATATCATTGTACGCCTTGTAGGATCGAGACCTGCGGCCTGAAGAAATGGAAGGTATGCTGTTATTGCTCTGGTAGAATCATTGCATTTCTTCCCTCACCCTGTTTTTCCTTTTGATCTAATCAATTGGAGAGGAGAGAGTTTTTGACCTTGCCCTCACTTTGACGTATACCATTTTGTGCAATGAGATATGATTTTAATATAAGGAGCCATGACTGGAAAAGTATTACACTATTTTTATGATAAACATTTTTGTAGAAAATAACGTTAAAGGCGGTGATGATTGCATTTTCCCTGTGATTATTTGCAGGGTGTGTTTTCAAAGTAGATATACAGCATACTGCACATCCATACTACAGTCATGGTTTCGAAGATGTGAAAATGCATTTGCAGTTGCATGTTAGTGGTACAGTGGCCAATAGTTCCGAAGTGATTTCTATCCTGAGTCTGTAAATGTCGAGAGAGAATTGCAGAAAGGTGAATACTGTTAAGCAAAAAAATCAACTTTCAAAAATGCATGTTTCCCACAGAATTGCGTGAGGCGTTCAGAGAGTTTGACAAGGACAAGGATGGCTTTATTAGCTGTAAGGACCTTGGTGAATGCATGAGGACTATGGGATACATGCCAACAGAAATGGAACTGATCGAGCTCAGCCAGCAGATCTGTAAGTCCAGAAAAAAACGCTCATTGAAAAAGTGAAGATTGAATTCAGAAATTATATAAATCTTCTATGGCGAAATAGTAATGAAACGCAGAATAAAATATATAATGTCTAAGATGGTAATTGTCAGTTCATAATTGAGTAGATGATGTCCGCGCCCACCTCCCCCCAAAAATTATGAAACAATTAAAAACATCTGTCAATCATGTCGGCCTAACACATTTGAGCAACATAAATTGACTGGGTTTTTCTCAAACTAACTTTGTAAAAAACATTTGCATTTTGTATTTACCTTTGATAGTTTTTTTTTATTATAACTTCCTGTAGATAGGTTTATAATTTTATCATATACGCCTCTACCATTTTGTTGGGATGTCACACAAAAAAATAATAATCATAGCAATACACAACTAAAAGATTTATGGACAAATTGATTCACTTGATGATTGGAGTGTTTTGATGCTGATACTTGATTGCGGTTATATTTTAAAAGACAAGGAAATTTATCACACAAATAAATATTACCATTGTGGCTCCCAGTATTCCATCTTCAGCGCCTCCGTTTAGGGTATGTTAGTTCCATCAAGTTAAAAATGTAAAATAATTATTTCAACAACATTGACAACTTAACGGTAGAGCTTTCATTAATGTACATTAATGCACTTCTTGTACGTCGAGCACGTCGCCAGAGGGTTAACTGTTAATGAATCAACATGCTGGAACCTATGTACTGGAACGGAGTTTCCTGTTTGTTGGCCTTCAGGTGGTGGTAGAGTCGACTTCGAAGACTTTGTGGAGTTGATGGGTCCAAAAATGCTGGCTGAGACAGCAGACATGATTGGAGTGAAAGAGCTGAGGGACGCCTTTAAAGAGGTAAGCATTCCAGATGTTGCTTCCACTCGTCATCCATTATTTGTCTCTGGTATCATCGTCATTGGTGGGATTTGACATTGTTTTTCCTGTCACGTTCCCAGTTTGACTCTGACGGGGATGGTCAGATCAGTCTTGGGGAGCTGAGAGAAGCCATGAAAAAGTTGATGGGAGAGCAACTCAACCACCGGGAGATTGATGAGATACTGCGTGACGTCGACCTCAATGGAGATGGAGAAGTGGACTTTGAGGGTCAGTGTGTTCATGTACCCACACTGGAAGACACAGTGAAAGATATATATATATATATATATATATATATATATATATATATATATATATATATATATATATATATATATATATATATATATATATATATAAGGATAGACATTTTCAAAATTCTGTTTGAGATCAAACTCTTGATACACATATTTTCTTTCCTCAGAGTTTGTGCGAATGATGTCTCGCTGACCAAACCCTCTGCTGCAATGAATGAGGACCGGATGACACTGTTTGTTTTAATTGTACATCTTGCTGTGAAATAATGTTTGTGTCCATCCTTCCATTCTGTAACTACTCTACAAGAACCCTCTACATGTGTGACTATTCTGTGACTGTGTAACGTGACTGTTGAGCCATGTGACGGGATGATGTGAAATAGAAACGCTGTTGAACAAGACGTATGACAATCACTCAAAGCCTCAGCCTCTGGCAAGTATTCAAAATACAAAGCAAGTCAATTAAATGGTTTCGTTCAGCACATAAAAGAAAAAATATATTTTCATAAAATGAACATGCTGCTTACTTTCTTTCTCATTATTATTATTTTTATCATCTGTGATAAGAATAATAATCCTCTATTACCTAACACAATCTGGATTATTACACAAAGTAAATGTAATGATGACTGTTTCAAATCCAATACTTTACTAAATGCCAGTTAAAATAAAAGTGCATAGCACTGCCTTCTTTTATTTTTTTGGTTGATAATATTATGAATATTCATTAAATGTAAAGTTTAATCTACTACTTGTGCTCGGAGATTAAATGTAGTCATGGTAGAAAGTATTCATTAATCCATCCAAACCGCTTTTTCCTCATTAGGGTCGCGGGCTGTGTTGGTGCCTATCCCAGCCATCTTCGGGCACTAGGCGGGGGACACCCTGAATTGGTTGCTAGCCAATCGCAAGGCACGCAGAGACAAACAACTATCTACTCTCCCAATCACACCTAGGGACAATTTAGAGTGTTCAAACAGCCTGCTATGGATGTTTTTGGAATGTGGGAGGAAACCGGAGGACCCGGAGAAAACCCATGCAAGCTCGTGGAGAACATGAAAAATGGATTAGAACAGGATTTGAACACACCTGTGTGACCTGTTAACTACTGACTCACTGGAACACCCTTGTAGAAAGTAAAGACAACCAAAAAAATCTGAATTCTAAAATCACTATTATTGACTGTGACAATTGTTTTCACCCCACATTTTTATTTTAATGAAAACAGCTTATTATTTATGGGATGGTGTAATTCAGGGGTGTCAAACTCAGGTCCTGGAGGGGCGCAGGCCTTTATGATTTCCAAGTCTCCCTGTTGCAACACACCTGATACAAATGAGCAGGTTCAATGCCAGGCTTACGCTTGCTGATTATTTGAATCAGGTGTGTTGCAACAGTTAGATTTGGAAAACACGCAGCACAGCACCGCTCCAGGACCAGATTTTGACAACCCTGATCTAATTGTTGAAAAAAGTTACACATTTAAAACATAATTAAAATAACTGGTAATTATGACTCCCTGTATGATCCAACTCATATGATCCTACTATATTTCGCTTAAGTTTATGATTTTTCGTGACGCTGTCAGATAGTATATTCTCAAGTAATTATTTTTTTAACTATTTCCCAAAAACAACACAAATGCTCTATTTTTACAGTGTTTAATACCTTAGTATTTTCAAATGTGAATACAAATAAAACACTTCGTCCCACTGATTGTTGTAATCTCCCTCTCTCTTGTTTAATGAATGGAAACCTTAAAAATTATGAAACCTTCAACTTCTGATTCACTGTCAATGAGTGTGGTGTTCATATAAATCTCCTAGAACCTAGCATTTTAATGAATATTTGCTCAATGAAGTACGAAGAGAAAGTGGGCAATTTCCAAACGTATACCAAAGCATCTGCTCATGCGCATGCATACCAGGAGATGGCACTACTTGCAAGCACAAGGCTGAGTAATTCACGGCTTGATCAATCAAAACCATTAATAATTTCTGTTGAATAAACAATATCACACCTAGATGTAAGAAACCCCGTTTTTACATAAAAAGCATAAAATATGTCACTTGTATTAGCTCGAAGACAATGAAAAGCAAAAAGGAAATAAAAACCTCAGGATACATTGAAGCGACGTCTTCAAGGGCTTATTTTGTGTGTCAACAATCAGACTTTGAACAGTTTAAATATTCTTATGGTGAGAGTATTCAGCACGAGGTTTGCAGAAACATACACATGATTCTCAGTGTATCATAATCCTTTAATTCATTTAATTCTCTTTTTAACACTGAATTGGAATCACAGTCATTAAGCTCACTGGACAACTTCATGCTAAAAATGTTTTTGAAAAATAAATAAAATATATGGAGATAACTTTCTGCCTGAACTGAATATATAATTATGGATGCTACTCTCCATCCATCCATCCATCCATCTTCTGCCACTTACCCGGGGTCGGGTCGCAGCAGCTTCAGTAGGGAAGCCCAGACTTTCCTCTCCCCAGCCACCTCTTCTAGCTCGTCCTGGCGGATCCCGAGGCGTTCCCAGGCCAGCTGGGAGACATAGTCTCTCCAGCGTGTTCTGGGCCGTCGCCCTCGATGTGGAGGAGAAGCAGCTCGACTTTGAGCCCATCCCGGATGACCGCATTCCGCTTGGCTAATCGATACCTGTCAGCTGTCTCAGGGGTCCCACAGGCCATATAGGCCTGGTAGGACTCCTTCTTCAGCTTTACGGCATCCCATACTACTGGTGTCCACCAGCGAGTACGGGGGTTGCCGCCCCGACAGGCACCAACCACCTTACGGCCACAACTCCGATTTGCCGCCTCACGGAAGATGGTCCATTCGGACCCAATGTCACCCCCCCCCGCCCCCCCCAGGACATGTTTTAAAGTTCTGCCGGAGGTGGGAGTTGAAACTCCTTCTGCCAGGGGATTCCGCCAGACGTTCCCAACAAACCCTCACAACACTTTGGGATGCCACTCTCTTTTTGTTTCGTTAATTTTTATTATGTATGTATGTCTGTCTGGTGTGTGTGTGTGTGTGTGTGTGTGTGTGTGTGTGTGTGTGTGTGTGTGTGTGTGTGTGTGTGTGTGTGTGTGCGTGTGCGTGTGCGTGTGTGTGTGTGTGTGTGTGTGTGTGTGTGTGTGTGTGTGTGTGTGTGTGTGTGCGCGTGTGCGTGTGTGTGTGTGTGTGTGCGTGTGCGCGTCTGCGCGTGTGTGCGTGCGCGTGTGTACACGTACGTATGTAGCCAGCCACAGGTGTTGCCCAGCACTGTCTCATGCAACACATCGGGCTGTTGATTCCCAAGTGATTGCATGTAGCAAATCTGATGAAATGATTCAAAATGCAACCCATCATCATTACAGTATTTTTATTACATCAAACTCCAAGTAGCCGTGCTGTCATGGACGCAGGTAATAGTATCAAAGCAGGCAATATGATGTTCAACCCTTGCAGACAGTTAGACATACGACACACTCTGGAGTGTGCAACAGAACATCAGCTTAAGTCTTTGGAAATGCGGTCCTGGAAAGGTATAAAATAACAGGGAACAACGTGATTTCTAGTTGCTCCACCCTGACTGTGTACTGTCCATGATGGTACCAAAGTGACACGCTTAAGTCGATGGGATGAGCTGCGGAGCCAAAAGTGTTGGAGCCTTCGCTGTCTGTGAAGAACTTGGCCCAAACAATCTACATTTCACATACCCAATGTCTCATTGAACTACATTTTTCATCATTCCATTCTGCATTTCCTGAAGTACGATGCCAAAACTCTCCGCAGTCCTGGTTGCCATTGTAGCTGTTTGGTTGTCCATCAGCCCAAAACCTGCAATGTTGAGAGAAAAAAAACAAAATTTAAAGACAAAGAGTGAAAGAGTCAATTGACCATGTTCTGTGCCTCTATTATTGAGACAGCCAAACTAAGTTGTGGTTGTAAGCCTTACAGCGTAAACACCTTACAGTGTAAGGTGTTTGGTGCCTGTCGTGGCGGCAACCACCATACCCGCTGTTGGACACCAGCAGTAAGGGATGCTATGAAGTTGAAGAAGGAGTCCTATCGGACCTTTATGCCCTGTGCGACCCCAGAGGCAACTGATGGTTATCGACTGGCAAAGCGGAATGAGGCTTCGGTTGTCGGTGAAGGCAAAAACTCTGGCGTGGAAAGAGTTCTGTGAAACCGTGGAAGCCAACTTCTGGACGGCTTCGAGTAAATTCCGGTCCACCATCCGACGCTTCAGAAGGGGGAAGCGGTGCACCAATAACACTGTGTCCAGTAGGGATAAGCCGCTGATTACTTTGACTCGCGAAGTTTTGAGCTGGTAGGCCAAGTACTTCGAAGACCTCCTACACACCTTCCTTGCAGGAAGCAAAGTCTGGGGACTCTGAGATGGGCTTTTCAAGCTCTGTGTTGAAGTCACCAATATGGTCAAAAAGCTCCTCCAGCCCCCAGGAGTGTATGAGATCCGCCCGGAGTTCCTCAATTCTCTAGATGTTGTGGGGCTGTCCTGGCTGACCTGCCTCCGCAACATTGCGTGGTCATCGGGGAGAGTGCCTCGGAATTGGCAGACTGGGGTGGTGGTCTCTCTTTTCAAAAAAGGGGACCAGAGTGTATGTTCCAAATACTGAGGGAAACCATACCTCAGCCTCCCCGATAAGGTCTATTCAGGGGTGCTGGAGAGGAAGGTCTTTGAGGAAGTCAAGCCTCAGATTGAGGAGGAGCAATGTGGTTTCCGTCCCGGTTGTGAAATATTCAGAAACTGCTGTAGAAAAAATGTAAAAAAATCATGATGGGTCAACTGACCGTTTGTTTGTGGGGTTAAATTACACAATGGAACAACATGGGAGGAGGGGTGGAGTGTCTCTGCTCCGTGCTGAGAAGGAAGCGTTGAGTTCGGCAATTGGGCTATCACCATTTTGACAAGAGTGAAACGGAAAGTACTCAATCTCAAATCGCTCATATTTAACCGATATTGGGACTGACTCCGTACTATCGACATTTGGATTGATCCGCGCACTTCTGTGGACAATTATCAACGAAGCATTTCAGAAATTCCATCTGTCGACACCCAGATCGGAGCTTCTCCAAAATTTGGCCAATTGCCAACCTTGGGTTGTACACCATCGACACCATCGATCAACCTTGATCATTGTTTTTGATAAAGCAAAATCAGAAAATATTTTTACTTACTCAAGGGTCAGTTTGGTCCCATCCACCCACTTCCATTGACCCTCAACTCCCTCATCGGTCAATCCAATCCAGACCTCTTTGTTATTTGAAAACAAGTTGTTAAGAAATACCTAGAAAAGGAAAAGCAACAGTAATGTTTTGTATGCATCTTATAGTTCTGTGCAACAAAAAGCCTGACAATTCTTTGTGAAATTATGAAAAACAAAACAAATCCACGAGGTTATAGAACATCCGTGTTTTCATCAGACAAATGCAATCTTTTCTTTGCTATAAGCTCTTTGTTGAAATGATTATATTGTAGTTTTGTTTCCTGTGCTGGTCATTTTTTTATTTTCAGAGCTGACTGTGCTCAGTTGTGCCGAGCTCCTCACACAGCTTTCTCCCATCACGTATCCCAATTTCAGTTCCAGGCAGACTTCCTCCTTGCTAAATGTCTTTTCACATCACACCTTATTAGCTTATTCTTGGGTTCTCCCAGCGATTTACATTTTCACTCATTTCCTGTTTGGTCTTTTTACAGCCTCAAATGGTTCGATATCAGCCCGTTCTTACTTTGTTTCTTTATTACGGAAATTTTACGTCTGAGCTGTATCTCTGAATCGTTTGTCAGTTATATTGGCTCTGATATTTTATGGAATTACATTTTAAGTTTAGCCTCTTGATTGTCTTTTTATTTCAAAGGTTTTTTTTTCCATCTCCACCAACGACGCAGTTTTTTGTGACCTGTGTTGCATGCTTGCTATTTTTTTCCCCCCGAAACAAGTGTAATTTACAGTTGCTTCTCGCAAAGGACAACCGACGCCACCTAACGGTACTTTGTTTCGTCTGAAAACTTCGTGTTGATGGCGAAATTAGAAGGAAAACACATAAATAACGCGATGGTGAATCGTTGCGTGTTGCACCAAGACTACTAATTGATATTCGTTGACACAAATTCCAAGCAGACAAATCAACAGAGCTCTAGTGCCATCTTCTGCATTTTCTCGGGGTGCGACACATCAGTCTTGATGCCTCAAAATGACCCGGAAGAACGTCTTTAATCGATTGCAAACATTTATGCTTTCCTCTTCAGAACTATTTGAATCACATTCATAACTGGATGCGTAACAACAAAGCATCTTCTCCGAATCTGAAGCCATTGTTTTGATTCTCGAGCAATGCAAGACATCTTGGCGTGACGTCACGAACTGGGGGCGGGACTTTCTGAAAATGCCCAATTCACAACTTAATTTTTTGCAGATTTAGCACACTTCAAGTCATGTTTATTGGTGTTTTGCATTTCACTAAAAATATCAGCCTGCGTGTTTTGGGTATTTTAGATGCGATAAAACGTTTTTCTGATGTCAGTTAGGAAACAAAAAACAAAAAAAAATTGGTTGTCCTTTAAATGTTGAGTAACGTTTTCAGTAAAATTACTACTGCATAACTGTGGGATTCACTTAGTCTCAAAGAAAGAAAGGTTTTCTCAAGTATAGAATCACCCACCATTTCTTCTTTGCTGTTTACGATGGCCAGGTCAGCTCCCTTGCCTTTACAGTTGTTTCTGCTCAGGTACCATGTCTTCTTGGATGTAGAGGTGAAGTAGCAGCTGTTCTCAAACTTCTTCCAGCCGCTTTGGCACACCTTGTCTATAATGGAATATTGTTAGATTGATCGACAAAAAATCTGAGAACAATAGAAATATGAGAAATTTATAATAGAATAATAAAAGATCAGAGATATGACAATAATAATAGAAATATGTATACATATATATTTTTGGGATGTTTTGGAATCAGGAAGTTTTTAAAACGAAATCCAATGAAACTGCATTCAAGCGTTTTTTTTTTTTTTTTGTATTACCATTAAATCGTAAATATCATCAAAATTGGATCTATCATATTGAACTGTATCATTCAAAAAAGTGATAGATCATTCGACTTTAAATCAATACAGATCATTTCCATTTCTGTGAATACATATTTACATAAATATAATTTATATATAAATCTATTCCCAGTGTGATCACCGTATCTATTTATCTGTAGTCTTTACATGTAATGTATCCCCATACACATATTAATACACATATTTCCATATGTCTAAAAGGGGGTAGGAAATGCATAAAAGTCGCTCGCTAGAGAAAGCATGTTTGGACGTTACCTTTTATTGTGGCGTTCAATTTCGTGACGGTTGCCCGCAGCTGGTCAACCTCAGCACTCATGTTGCTGATTTCCACCCTCTGCAGGTCTCTCTCTGCCGTCACATTTTTCAAGCGGCTTTGAAGAAACTTTTTCTCTTCCACTGTGGAATTGTAGGAGGCCATCAATTCGTCAGTAGCTTTAGCGAGTGTGTTGTAAATGGCCTGCAGAGTTTCTTTTTCCATCGTTAGGTTTTGGTGACTGCCTGCAATTGTGTCTCTCTCATTGGCGGAGGAGGTGTATCGCTCCTGTAGATGCTCAATATCCTTGATCAGGACGTTATAACTCATTTGCAGCTTCTCTTTTGACCTTGTGACATTGTTGAATTTGTTCTGCAAATTGTCTCTCTCTTTAACCACAGAATCATAGTTAGCCTGTAAGACATTTTTGCTCTGGCTCATTGATTCATACTTAGTTTGGAGTAAGTCCTTGGAAGTCGACAAGGCATCGTTATTCGTCTGCAACTGCTCCTGACTGTTCCTTAACTGCTCAAGGTCATTCTTTAGAGCTGTGTTACTGGCTTGCAATTTGCTTTGACTGTCTTTCAATTGGTTTGCCTCCGCTTTCAGTAAATTGTTGTTAGTTTGGATTTGAGTTGTTTTTTTGGAAATGTAGTTGTAACTTTGTTGTAATTGATCATGGTTGACTTCTAGAGTCTTCTTCTCATTATGTACGGTTTTGAGTTGGGACTGTAGTTTGTCTTTTTCCCCTCCGACGGCTTCCAACTTTCTCTGATTGTCTCTGCCCAATTCCCAGTCTGCCATGGAAGACAGAAGATATACCAAAGTTAAGCAGTCATCCACTGTTGGTAGACCTTTCACATCTGCTACATGTTTATCAGTCAGGCAGACTCACAGTGGATAGATTGACCGATGACTCCAACCACCAGGACAACACACAGCAAGCCCAGGATAAGCGTGGAAGCCCGAAAAGGGCTGTTTCTCAATGCATAAACTGAAAAAAAAAAACAAATTAAGCTTGATTTGTCCTGTGGAGTTTATAATTTTTCCATCTGCGCATTTGTCTAATTGGGTGTGATCACTCACACACGCACATACAACAATTATATCGATGGGAAATCTTTACATATTTGTGTTAGTGTGTGTATATATATAATATATATTATAATATAAGCAGTTTTCAATGTCTAATGTAGTCACAGTTGGAAAACCCACATTCACTCCATCAATATTAGTGCACATAAATGGGAAATTGGATGACCACAAGTGCACCGCCATAATATAAGATTTGAAGTTTTCTTTCTCACAAAAAACTTGGCGGAAATACAGACTTTTCACAATCCGTTTGGAATATTCTGTTTTTCTTCTTTCATGCATGATTGTAGGATTCACCTAAAATGTCTGTCCCCTTTATTCATTAATTCAAAAATTGATTTTCAGGTTAACTTATGATTGTTATTTTAAAACAGTCTTGTGGAGATTGATCTGAATAAAAATCCATAATTAAAATCAACACTGTCAAGAAATAAGGATTTTTGTTAAAAAAAATTGTCTACGGCGGCTTTCTGCTTACAATACTTGATAGCAAAACTAAAAAGGTGAACCACATGAAAGGCATTATAGTTTTTTGTCAGGAAAACCGTACTTCAGATTTCATACATGGGAAAAAAAAATTATATGTACATAAGTAATATTTTATGAGCCTTTTATGTAGTAAGTGTAGCAATGATATCACCTAAAATTCATTTACCTGAATATTTAAGTTTCCTGCCATCCATTATAAGATGCTTGTAGCCGCCATTCCCCTCATCGATGTCCATTGCTGTCTCTGTAGAAGTTTGGTACTTGACAGTCATGTTTGCCTCTGCTTCCCCTCTATTGTTGGAGGAAATAGCTGATCCAGGTAGAATTGTTTTCTTGCATGAACACATATAAGCGTGAGCATTTAATTTTTCGCGCTTTTACTTGCATGTGAGATATAAAATAAAAACACTTACCACCCCTTGCCGTGTTGATAGAAATTCTAAAAAGTAGATTTGGCACAAAGTGAAATTAGACCAGTTTGTCAAATCGTTCCTGAACAGTGTTTTCAATATGAATCATAGTCAGACTTCATCTGCTGATCTATCCTGTGTCTGTGAGAAATAAACCAGTTTCACACAGAAGAAATTCATGGAACTGCACAGCAACTAGGGCACTCTTTCACAATATGAAACAATATCAGGAAGAAGAGGTTCTACAAACCGCAGAGATGCTGAACATGCAGGTTTTATAGCGTCATACTTTGAGGGGAAAAAAAACCAGCAATCCGTTGGTTAACTTTTTGCAACCTGTTAATCACACAATATTTCTGAGATAGTTGACATCAATTTCAACATATAAATCCTGATACTATGCACAATTCCAAGAATTTAAAAAACATTCTAGATTGAATTCTACAAAATAGGTGTACCTAGCTAAAATGCATTTGAAAAAAGTATATGAATCGCTTTTTTAAAAGTTAGGATTTTGCAATGGCACCAAGATAAATTATTGAAACAGTTTCAATACTATTGATGTTATCTATTACCTCGACACTTTAGCTGTACAAATTTACTGCCTGCAATGAACTCTGACATCAGTGGGACAGGGACTGAACAACTCGTATTAGGGGATTCAGTACCTCACACACCCGAAGCAAACACAGAACGACTCGAAGGAGATGGTCAAATACCATATGCAAGTCCACAAAACACCTCCTTAGCTAGCTGACAAATTAATTTCTTCATTCATTCTATAACTGCCGCCAATATTGATATTGGTTGCCATGACAACAAAAATATAATTTATTTATAATAATAATACTCTTTATTTGCCTTTCAAAACTGTAAGGACACTTTACAGTCACAGGATATTTTTTTACTTGGTCTTGTTTTGTAAAACGGTTTGTTTTCTAAATGAATCTTCATATTTATGTTTTTCTTAAAATCTTCTTCAATACTTGATTTAGAATATTTTGTCATGATAAGTTCCGGTTCCATTTCATGTGTTTCGCTGTGAGGGTAGCGGAGGACCCGGAAGAAATGCCCACAAGCCCGGGGAGAATATGCAAACTCCACACAAGGAGATCGCAGTGAGATTTGAACTCATGCACCATGAAGTACACGTGTTAACCACTTGACTACCAGGCCACTTAGCTGACAAATTGATTACAAAAATGTCAAATTAAAGCTAATTAAAATCTTCTTTTCCTTTCGGCTTTTCCCTTCAGGGGGTCGCCACAGCGAATCAGTGTCCTCCATCTTCAGAGGTTGGATTCGCATGTTTGTTTTACGTCGGATGCCCTTCCTGACACAACCCTCTGTATTTATCCGGGCTTGGGACCGGCACAAGAAGACTTATGTCTTGTGGCTACAGAACAGGTAATTAAAATACTGTACCCCCCCCAAAAATATTTTTTTTTCATCTTTTATGTTTCGTTCAAGTCCAAGCAGATAATGATGGACGGTCACTGTTGTAGTTTTAATCAGAATCAGAATCAGAATCAGAAAACCTTTATTCGTCCCACAATGGGGAAATTTGCAGTCCACAGCAGCAATTTAATCATGCTACTTCTTTTGCCAAATACTTAAATTGCATTTTTCTGGGCCAGAAAATGCACAAAAACTTCAGATCATACATTATACAGGGTCTCTGGAATGTACATGAAAAAGTTGATATTTTGAAGATAGTATTACAAATTACAATTACAAAAATTACAAATTACAATTACAAAAAAAATGTTCTCCATCGCCTGGGGCATTTGGAAAAGAAAATCTAAGGCAGGTCTCAGACCCCACAACCTACAAATAAATAGCAGAAGCCTGGATGAACAGTAAGGACAGACGTTTTTATATAGTCTTTTGGTCAATATTTGCACATTTGTGACAAATCTGTGAGAAAAGATGAACACTGCTGGAGAGACATAACACATGCAAAAAAATGTACGATTTTTGCAAACAATGCAGACATTTTAAAAATGTCAAGTACAGTTTTGATTGGGTTTCGATTGCCACCAGCAGGTTGTTCCTCATCAACCCATCAAGCTTGGCAGTCTATTTAAGGACCCTGACCTCTGTTCCTCCTTGTTGGATTAGTGACCTTAGATGCTGGTGTTATTTCCTAGACCTCCTGGCACAGTTCATAGTTGCTCTTGTTTGTTTCGAGAATCTTTTTGTTTTTGCATTTGATCTTGATAGTTTTTTGTTTTATTGCATTTTTTCCATTTTGTTTTGTATCCTTTCTGTGTTTTATTTAACTTTGTCTTTGCAAGTGCTTTTAGGTCCTGGTGACCACTGATTTCAGTCTGTACTTTGTCGGTGCAATTTTCTTGAATAAATGTATTTATGGACCCTGCATATTTTGAATCTGAAAAAAAATTATACCCGACACAAAATTTGGGAACGTAGTAAACATTTCCTCTTGAAATTTTTAACGTTTTCAAAATAGCTGTGACACCTCCTCTCTTATTTTTTTTTTGCTCTGTTTCCAAATGTGGATTTGTAGCTGGAAGTGGATCCATGAGGATGATGGTGTGTCTGTGCTCATCCATATCTCTGTTTAAAATAAATATTGTGATAAAAAATGAAGTCAAAGACTTGATGTACCGTATCTTACCTGCTTCATCCCAATGATACTAATAAAAAAGAAAAAAAAATATTGTGACAGGTGTACTCCTTGCAGTGCTTCAATAAATACAGTATTCAAAAGCTGCTTTCTCAACACACCCATATAACTTAATTTAATTTAGGTCCATTTAATTGGTGTTAAATAGCCCCATCACACTGTAACCAATTGAAGTCATTGGAAAACTTCTTCATTCATCCATTCAGTGTTTGTGAATGTGAGAAGTAAACTCGTTTCTGATAGAAGCAACATTTGCACAACAGCAACTTAGTCATTGTTTCACATTATGAAACGGCATCAGGAAGAAGCGGTTTGACAATCCGGAGATGCAGCTTGAAAAAAAGTCTGAGTCAGTTTGCAAGCTTTTTCCTATTTATACAGTTTCACACAAAGAATGGGGTGCAGTGCATAACATAATTGTGTGATGCAGGATATTTGGTCACTTTTTGAAAGTAATTAAAGGAATAAAAGGATTTACCCTCAATACGTGTGTGGTCTCAGCCGCTTCATTCATATCCATCGGTGGTACACATGCGTGTGTGTGTGTGTATCTTTGTGTGCGTGTACGTATATTAGGATATGCATATATTTCATTAAACAGTGAAAGACTTCAGGAATAGGTTGAAAAAAAACTTTTGTGACTGTTGCATGAAGGAGAGAATGTGATTAAACGGAAGGAACAGCAGTTCAGAGCCTGAAATTGTTTCGGTACAACATTCTGCATGAGAGAAAAGGGGGCCAGTAAACTGAGGAAGTGATAATGTTGATGGAGTTGGGAAGGAGCATAATGCAGCTGAACCTTTTTTTTTTTTGCTGAGCGTAGCTTCTGACTTCCATGCACTGAATTTTACAAAACTGTACTTTTAAGTTGCTCAACATCTCATTTCAGAGAATTAAAATATTATATATGTGAGTGGTTGTTTGTCCATGTGTGCCCTTCAAGCTGTACACCTTGAATAAAGCTGATCTTGTGAGGATGGTGAGTATAAGAAAATGGATAGTTGTAAATGTGGGGGGTGTATGGTGCTAATGTATGTTTCAAACCAACATTACCTTCCCCAGCCCTGTATGGTGGATATGCTTCATCACAGGTGTAAAATGTTTGGAAAATATTTATCTTGGTACCATTTTTTTATATCAGAAAAAAAACTTGTCAAGGGCTGTGTCACTTTTCATTGTTTTAAATTGTATTTCAAATATAATAATAATAATAATAATAATAATAATAATAATAATAATAATAATAATAATAATAATAATAATAATAACAATACATTTTATTTCAAGCACCTTTCAAAGCTCTCAAGGACACTTTGCAGTCACAGACAAGCATAGATACAATAATAAATAAAATACAATTATAAATAGAATGCAATAATAAAATACACTTATAAATAGAAACAAGAGATAGAGCTACACAGAAAATGCAATTTTAAATAGGTGGGTTTTGAGATGGGATTAGAAGGGGAGAAGAGAATCGATGTTACAATGGGAGGAAGTGAGTTCCAGAGTTTGGGGGCAGAAAACTGAAAGCTCTGTCATCCATCGTGCTGAGATGGGCGGGGGCGGGGGGGGCACACAGAGGTGGAGGGAGGAAGAGGATCTGAGGGAACGAGAGGGAATAGAAATTTGAAGAAGGTCAGATAGGTATGGTGGGGCAAGATTATGGATAGCTTTAAATGTATAAAGAAGAATTTTAAAGTTGATTCTATATTTGACCGGGAGCCAGTGGAGCTCCTGGAGGACGAGGGTGATGTGGTGAAAGGATGAGGTTCTGGTGATGATCCGGGCTGAAGAACTCTGGACTAGTTGAAGTTTGTGGAGAAGTTTCTGAGAGAAGTTGTTTATATGGGAGTGGAAAGATAGTGTGTGTATGATGTCCTGCACATCTAAGAATGCATTCATGCTTGTTGCCATGATTTGAATGAAGATGGTGCATGAGTTAACACTGGTTAATTAACACTGAACATCAACTGTTATTCTGTTAGCTCAAGACTAAGGGGCTCAGCCGCTTCATCCATATCCATCAGTGGTGCAATGGCAAGGAGCCAAGGCACGATCATTTATGCACTGTGCATGCCTGTGTGTGTGTGTGTGGCAGTGAGTATGTCGGAGGGGGGGGAGTGGGTGGAGAAGCATGAAAAAAATGTATATTGAGTGATTCAGATGGGAAAACTCACTAAAGTTCTGGTGAGATAAAATAATAATCCACATTGGCACAGCCAGCACACGCCTGTGACATGAGGGTGGGATTATTTGGACGCTATATTAAGCCGTGATGACGTGGGTTAGACGTGATGCATGGAAAGAGATCCAGGAAAAAAAATGTGAGAATGGAGAAAGAGATTCTTTGCTTCAACACGAGCAGCAGACAAAAGATGGAAAAGGAGTTTGACGTACAGTGTGCAATTTGGAAAATACTTTGGCACCGGTCGTATGAATAATATCAAGGAATTTGGTATTGCAGTGTCCCATAGAACTTCTCGGAGGACACGGTCGAACACCTTCTCCAAGTCCACAATTTGCATGAAGCCTGAATGGGCAAACTCCCATAAACTCTCAGGGACCTTGCCAAGCGGTTGTAGAACTGGTGCACTATTCAAGTCAGAAAGTTCTATTGAAGAAAAATAAATGTGCAAACTAACCACAAAAAAAACACACTTTATACATCACGGCTGGCTTCGGGTCTTGTTGCAGAGCTTTGTAACTACAGTATATACAAATTTTCCAAAAGTATTCCAGTAAAGACTATGTGCCACGGTTTGCAAGGTGTTGATGGTGGTGGATCCCAAAAAAGCAGCCAGGAGGGAGCAGCAGGGTGTAATAACAAATTGTATTAAATAAAGTCAGCAGGAACAAAATCTGACAGGGTGAAGCAAACACATACAATGACCCGACCACAAATGGTCGTGCCGGGAGTACTTTTAACTGCCACTGATTGGAATGACCAAAACCTGTGCAGGTGCAGGCGGGGCCGACAGCACCACCCATTGGTCGCCAACCAGATCGTGACACTATGTGACTCCGGCGTCAAAAGAAAGCGCTGTGAAACCATGAATTTCTGTACAATGAGCTGCCAGTTAAGTGGCCAAAAGTGCTGCATGTATCACAAGACTCCTTAAATGCACATGTAGAGGGTTATGCCAATCACCATTTTGAATAAGCAAGGTTTGGAATAGGAATGAAAATTCGGCTGTGTTCATACACTTAGTGCACTGAGTTCATTTAATGTAAACACACACCTGCTGTTTCACTCACAGCATATTTTACTTGATGTAGAATGTATTTTAATTGTGTTAACATCATACATCCGCATACTAGTTTTGTGAAGGAGCATTTCTCCATCTGCCTTTACACCCACACACTTGTCTGATATTCTGTAGTCTTCGATTCATCACAAGTCGACGTTGACTCGAAAAGATCTATTTTCATTTTTACATTGAATTAATACACAGATTGATAGCGCGAACAAAGGACTGTGAGGGGAAAAAAACATTCAGCAGAAGAGAAGAATGGCTGCAACGCTTTTAATTGGTGAAAAATTCAAGGAGGGGCATCGTGAATCAGCGGCGCCGCTCGGCTCATGTTGGAGGTTACGTGTTACATATTTCTAGTGTTTGGTGATGTGAGGATTCAAAAATAGGAACTTGTGACGTCAATAGCCATGTGAGCGAGAAAGATGGTGGGGAATATGGAAATCTGCCATTTAGTATGGAGGAGGTTTATTAACTCTTTCATGCATCCTGGAACCTGATAACATGATAAGATTTCCACTGTAGGTACTGCAGTCCCTGAAAGGCTTAACTGACACATTGAATGAACTGAAAGCTAAAGGGGGTAATGTTATATATATATATATATACTATCTCCATAAATTGTGACATACATTTGGCATGTTTTGTGAAACAGTTGACAAGATACTGAAACCAAGTTTACCAAAACACTTTTGCTTTCATTTATTAAGGTACTGCTATATATCTGTATATTTCATCGAAAACTGTCTTGCTGCATATTTAGCCCTTACCAAAGCCTTTTATCAACAATAAATTTCATTCAATGATGCAGTGAAATTAGTGGCAATTGAATGGTCTTTTCACAGCAATGGCCTCATATCACTGAAAAGGTGAATGTCAGGAGTCTGCATATGATGAATCAACAATGTTCACTTTGGAATATGTGGTATAAACCTCAACTGATGAGCGAATGGAAAATCACCACCCTTTTGTTTTTCTGGCAGCAAAATGTCCACAGAACATGCTGCAACCTCCTCCATGCTCCACAGTTGGTCTGGTTGACTGGCTCACCTTTAGTCATCGTAACAGAGCTTAACAGAGCACAAAATTGGACTGACAGATGGATGGGTACCACTGCCATTTGTATTTCATTGTCGACCATTATAAGATGACCCCTGTGAACAGGTTCATATTTTATTCGTGAGCCTTTAAACCATGGGTGTCAAACTCATTTTTTTCCGGGGGCCCCTTTGTAGTTACGGTTTCCTCTCAAGGGCCGTTAACAATTTGGGGCAGCCATTAGAATGTTTAATTCCCTCCACATATTACATATAGAGCGCACACAGTGAAAACCTTTAAACCTACTCTCTATCTGTTTTTGACGTCACGTTGGAAGTTGAGAATATTAATGAATATTCATTGAAGTCACATTACCGCACTTTCTTCCTCATCCACTTGCATCATCTCCCCGCGGTTTGCTCATCTCTGATCGCGTGGATGCACTTTCCATATGACAGTGCTGGTCCATCTGATAAGGTCAAGTCAAGTGCTTTTCTTGTGCCAATGTCAGACTACATGAATGTAGACCAATTTTGAGCCAATAGATGCGTCACACCCAAATTTCAGCCTGCGTCATTGACATACGCCACGATTTTTCGTGGGGTGTCTGGCACGCTTCATTTACAACCTCATTGATGAAAGTCTGCCATGTCAGAATTTTTGTTTGTCTCGCCGCATAGTGTCACATGTCCTATGTTGGCCCTTCCATCGGTTCTTCTACATAGACCAAGAGGAAGACAGTGCCCTCCTAAATATGACAAGTGAGTAGACACGCAGTCACAATGTGGTGTTCAGTCTTTAAAAACGTGACTTGAACAAAAGGGGACATTCTGGAAATCATGTCCATTTTTTTGCATATTTTTAAACATACAGTGAATCGATCCATTCATATCCGTTATCTTTCCATTTGTCATCTCAGAACCCTCGTGCAATTGTGCGCTGAGTAGCTGGTATTAAATGACGTCTAGCCAAACCCACACATGTTATATGAACTATGAAAATGCGTCACAGGAATATGTTTGACCAGGACCAGTTGGAATGTGAAGGATGAGCTGTCTGATGCACGTGTTACATTCTTGAGTAGGAATTACTTGCTTCCATTGATACTGGGGAGAATTTCCTAGTTGGCTCTTACATCTTTTTATTGTTGAAGATCACTGAAGATGAAATAACTTCTCTGTTCATCTGTATTTTCAAAAATTTGCTGGAGACGCAATACATTGATAGCTCAATCTACATTGTTTAAAACTCTCCCATTGTGATTCAATGTTAAGTGTCAGATTAAGTCAGCCACGGCAGCCTTCTTCCCACATAAAGGGACTGAAATCAAACGGTTCTTTGTGAATAGTTGTGTTCTACAGGCAATCGATGAGAAGGTTTCTTCAGCCGTCATCTGTACAAAAGTGTACAGATGACGCCTGAAGAAACCTTCACATCGATGGACCACTCCTGTACGACTGAGAGCTTACACAGACGTTCTACAGGCAATCTTCATCACAGCGGGGTATTTGTTATTCTTATATCTAAGACAATGTTCAACTCGATTTCAAGTGAAACTTCTGACTACCCAAACATATGTGAGCTTCCTACAAACTGGAGTTGTTTTGTCAATCATAAGTCAATTTGAACTTATCTTTCTGTCTTTTTGATTTATTTGTATTCTTAGCAAAATGCTAAGACCTATTAGTTGTATCAAATGAACTTACTGTGCTTGAGAAATGTGCAGTTATTCGTCTTAACACTTCCTTTTCTCTGTTGTGTTCATTGGATTTGCTGAGGCTGGACAACTGGCAACTGCTTGGAGGAGTTACGCAACCGTTGTGTGTGTGTGTGTGTGTGTGTGTGTGTGTGCGTGTGTGTGTGTGTGTGTGTGTGTGTGTGTGTGTGTGTGTGTGTGTGTGTGTGCGTGCGTGTGTGTGTGTGGGCGTGTGCGTGTGTGTGTGTGTGTGCGTGTGTGTGTGTGTGCGTGTGTGTGTGTGTGTGTGTGTGTGTGTGTGTGTGTGTGGGTGGGTGGCTGCCCGTCTTCAACTGAACGTGAGCCAAGTCACAAAAGATCCACCCACACTCAACAACAGGTTGAAACAAGTAAGAATTTATTCTTGTTATTTTAATGACGTTGTTTTTTTAATTGACAAATATGCCACTGACAACACCAAACTGGCAAGCTTTCATTTCCTTCTCATTGATCAGGAAAACAAAATATGATAGCTCTCAATGGATCATTTCATGATCTTGTAGGGCATCATCTCACAAATGATGCCCTTCGCCTTCCGGTGAAACTCCTGATGTTAACAATAAATATTATCTCCATGTGGCATCACACTAGACTTGCTTGTATTTGCGGCATGGCTTCGTGAGTGTGTGTTCACACCCACTCTTCAACTCCTACTCGATGTAAACCTCGCAACCTTTCTTTTGCTTCCACCTCACTTTTGCTTTATTTCCATCTCAACATCTGAGAACGGGAGGGAGATGCAGGTTATATTGGAGGTAATAAAAGCAACACCCCAATGGTTGGTGTGAAAGCTTAAATTGTGCAATTTTTTTTACGGACTCAATAAATAAGTCAACTGTATGATGCTTATTTTAGTTGCTCACCCCTCCATCTCTGTACCCCCCATGACTCTGCTGTTTGTATTACCACTTTAATTCATGTTCCACCCATATGTCTGCAGGTGTATGACTTGTTTATTGGTTTTTTTTTGTCTTATTTTCTTTCTGCTGGTTGCACTCCATCGTTTGACTATCATTGCTCTCTTTGTTTCTTTGCAAACCGGCCAATTTGCACCTCCTCGGTCCATCTGGCATCTAAAGCCGATGACTCACGCGAGTGATAAACTTACTGACGTAATTGCCTTTCGCAGCGCCACAAGCTTGTGAATCCATTTAACCTTATTTATCCACACTGCGGCAGATGTCGTTCACAGTCAGAGCCATTCCAGACCAGACTAAAACTGTATGATTGGTGTGCCCTTTTGAGAGACTTGACTCACATGTACTCAAGATTTAGTCAAATGACAACAGCTTGCTACTTTGTACTGGATATTAGTTTTTAGTCTCTTTTTTTTAAATTGTTTCTTTGTTGTTGTTTTTTTGGTCTCAAAAACTTTCATGCTCAGCGTCCTCATTTAAAGGTTTCGCGTCTTTTAAAAGAAAAGCACAAGTATAATCCAAGAAATATTCACTTTGTCTCTTTATAAAGATGTTCATCTGAATCCAGTCAAGCCTTTTTACATATTATCAATATGTCACAGAAAGACATCCAACAACCAATCCCAGGCTTCCAAAAGGAAGAATTCTTTCCGTTTTTGTCAAAAACAACACATTGTTTACAGAAAATATTCAAATAGCAATAAAATGGAAAAAACATTCAGATACAAATAAGTATAGCTTCTAAAGAGTGGGTTTTGTTTGACTGCCCCCCCCCTCGCCATGTGGCTGCCAATATGTGATAGAATGCTGTCTTCTCTTTCTGTGAGGGAGCTGTCAACCCAACAACTCTCTCTTTTAACATTTTCTCCCTCCCTCTTTTTCTCTCTCTCTCTATCTCTCTCTGTCTCTCTTCATTTCCCTCTGTCTGTCTGCCTCTCTCTCTCTCTCTCTTTCTTTCTCTCATTCACTTCTCTTGCACTCATTCTCTCTCTTTTCTGTTCTATGTTTGTCTCTTCACTGGTGTTGTCCTCCCCTTCCCTCTCACATGTCTACATATTTCAGGTCGTCCCTCCGAGCACCTTTAAACAGAGCGCATCTCTTGTCTCCTCACTGCCCGGTGGCCTTCGGTTTACCTGGCGAGCTAGACGACACCGATTTGACCACCCACCACAAGCATACGGTACATCGGTATTTACAAGACACTGTAAGTGATTACAATACTGTTGTTACTACGCACTGTGTTCTCACAGTAATTAGTTCAAGTCAGTTACCCGCGTGCAATAATCGCACTATAAGTTTTGACTCAGTTGAGTTGAGGAAAAGAATGACATCATTGACAACTGCTTTCAAATGAGGTTCAAGATGGACTTCACCCTCACAGCCCTGATTTCAGGAAAATCATGACATCATTCAGGCTTCAAGCACGATGCCTTGCCTGTAGTCTCCTGTATCTCAAGATCTCCTAGCAGCCCTGAAAAGTGGTTAGCCCTGTTAAGGTTGGTACAATCTCCCTAGCTCGGTCGCTGTGCCTTGAGGATGAGCATAGGACAGAGCTGCCAAAGGGGAGATGGAGAGTCTTAAAGGTCCTTGAGGCCTTTAAAACAGGCTGGAACGTACGGGACGGGGCATTTGACGTTCGATTCAGCCAAATAGCAAGTGTAGATCGTGTATAAACACAGAAACGGCTAGTGCCAAGAGGGAAGAAGGCAAGGACAAAGAGGTCGAGGAGGAATATGGAGGCAGGTCAAACTCAGGAGGGCATTCAAGCTCAAAGCATCGCATCGTGACCCCAGAGTCCTCGTTGCCATAGTTTGCCCAGTACTCTTCCTGGTCAAGTTTAGGTAGTGCCAGTTCTTCTTCCCCAAGCTCATACTTGACCAGTGATGTGCTTGAGGACGGGCCTTTCCCATACAAGCCGGCTTTGACGGTCTCTGAAGATTTCTCAAAGAGACCTTTGGTTGAGGACTGAGGCCTATTTTTGTGGAACCACCATCTGGTTTTTGTACTGAAGGTTGTGGTGGTGGACCCGGCAATGGAGCCGGGATCAGGCAGAGGGCAGAGGGCAAAGTCCATTTCTCGAAGAAAGCGAAGGTCTTGACCGCGACGAATGGAAGGAGATGCGCAGATGACCTCGGACGAAGAGACGTGGGCCTCACGGAACCACTCCCACAGGGCGCGGGCTTCACAGCCACACGACCAGGGGTTGGCATTGAGGCGGAGGAATTCTATGCCCTGAGTGTCCCTCAGAGTCTGACTGGGCAGCTCGGGCAAAGAATTGTTGAAGAGGAATAGCATGGTCAGACGACCAAGGTCGCGAAAGGCCCGGCGGTTCACCTGCCTGATGCGGTTGTCATGAAGGAGCAAGCGGTCAAGGTTCACCAAGCCACGGAAAACATTATCTGAGATCGTGCGTATACGGTTTCCGTGCAGGAATAGCTGACTCAGGTTTATGAGGTCAGAAAAGATGTCATCTTGTAGGAAGTGTAGATGGTTTTCCTGCAGAGCAAAATATATTGTCATTAGATGGAATTCCATTCGGTGAACTCGAAATAGAGGATCAGAATGTATGCCATCTGGTATCTGTCTCTGGATTTTATCCATCAATTTCTGACAAATGTGGAAAAAAAAATTGTTTTTTTTAGGTGGGGCAATTTTGGAAATCCATGTTTGCCCATGAACAGTGTTTTGCAAACACAAACACAAAAGTCTCAAATTACTGTCAATCAAATACTTGCCATTGTGATACAAATATATTTCTAACTATGTCTTTCTTTGATAGGTGAACAGCAACCTGCAAGATACAGTACAGATTTTACATAGTAAGTGTCACTCACCGTGATCCACTCGTACATTACTTTATACATACTAGTATGCTCTTTCCTTTTCGAACACCGGTGTCAAAGTACAGGCCCGGGGGCCAAATCTGGCCTGCCACATTATTTTATTCGGCCCGCGAAAACAAATCAAACTTGTGAAATTCCATGATGCTTAGTAAAGTCCGAACCAAAATGTCAAATTGTCCCATGTAAACCACAATAACAGTCAATATTTTTTAATTTCAAATTTGAAAACTAGTTATTCATTAATTTGTTGTGCGCCGTATATGTAATATGTGGAGGGAATAAAACATTCTAATGGCTTCCTCAAATTCATAATGGCCCACGAGAGGAAACCGTAACTACAATGTGGCCCATGGGAAAAAATGGGCTTGACACCCTTGTCTAGGAATATTGAATAAATATTCCACTTATTTGAATGGCTGAATTATGAATAACACCTTATGGCAAGCGAACATGTCTAGGACTTTGATATCCAGTTTAAGGTTCATATATCATGCTCTATTTGCTCACAAAGAGGACCACTTTGGTGGACAGTGTTGGTGTGACAACTGTATGTTACTTGAGAAGCAAAGCTGTGCACCAGGTGAAGATCCCCCCCCCCAAGGAAATGCCATACAATGATTTGAATCATCTAGCCATAATACCTTTAAGCTTTTATTCCACAGCGAATTAGTTTCCATTTATATGCAAGGACAAGAGAAAGAAATGTTTTTAAATGCTCAATTGCTATTTTTGGAAGCCATTCGAACATTTTTGCGATATTCTGCACTGGCGCTGAACTGCCCCACTCATGATGACAGAGTGTACGAGTACAATACCTTAGCCCGGATATAAAAGATATTGATTAAATGCTCCAGCGGCTTTGCATACTGTCTGACCCTGAAATACCATTTCACTTAGTGCATTTATATAGATCATTTGTATGTTTTACTAGGGCATGTATGCTCATTTCATTGCAGTGCTCCCTACCTGTAAGTAGAGATAGTGCAGGCTGTAAAGCTTGCGGAAGATGTCATGAGGCAGGGTGGTGAGTTTACAGCGGTGCATATGGAGGCTCTGGAGCTTCTCTAAACCACGGAAGGCTCCTCCTTCCAGTCGGTGAAGGTTAGGGTTGTCCCCTAGGTCCAACTCCTCCAAGTCCCTCAGCTCACTGAAAGCCCCTGCTTCGATCCATGTAATGTTGTTCGAAAAAAGCCACAGAACCTGTCAGAGAAAATAGACACAGAATTGGTGATGACGGTGTTTAAGGCTAGTGAAGGGTTTAGGCTCATTGCATGCGACTTCTTCCAACCTGGGTCCCAAAGCCAAAAGAGCCAACTCTGAGCTCCACGATCCTGTTGTTCTGTAGGAAAACGCGCTGTGACTCATACGGCACTCCGACCGGGACGGCAGTGAAGTTCTGCGCTTGGCAGCTGACAGTCATGGGAGTCGGGTAACACACGCACAAGTGCGGGCACCCCGATGCCAGACTTGGCTTGCCAAGGATCATGCAAACCACCAGACACAGGGAGATGCTGACTGTATGGTGGAGAGCGAGAGGAGAAGGAGGAGGAGGAGATGAGTCGAGAGTTTTCAATGGTGCTGAAACCATCTACTTCAATTGACCCTTTTTGGAAAAATAACTGAGCACCTGTAAACATTTAAATCCTCTCTTTTTCGCCTTCTTCTTACTTAGATTACATTTTAATAATATATTTTTTATCTTCAATGCCGCTTTTGCATGTGGTTTTCCTTTTCGTTTGTATGAATATTTGTCAATGTAGCTCTTATAGGATGAAGAACGTTATTTATCTGTCTTGTCATTATATCTTGTAAGGAGATAACTCTAAATGAACATTAAATCACGGATTGATTAGCAGAAATGTGCGAGTGGACATTTGCATCTCCACATTGCGGCCAACTCGACTTTTACGCATAGCGTTACTGCTATTTTTAAAGCATTCTGCGGGGTTACTATCCAATCTTAATTGAAATCCATCGTTGTATAAGCATTCGAAAAGGTCCCAAAACTTTTACAGTCACACATCAATGGAACGTATTATCCTGAGCCCGAAAAGCGGAAACTTACTTTTGCAGTTGCGCACGATGGAGCATCGTCGACTCCGAGAAATCGAGAAGGTTTCCATCCTTAACCAAAGCCCAAAGCGAGTTAGCCTTATGAGGCGAAATATTGCCTGCTATCTCCGCTGATGACCTGGTTCCCGAGTCGGAGCGACTGAGAGAGTGCAGGCCGATGGCCACCCGTGTCCCATATATACTCCCGGAATCCAGCTATTGCCTACCGAGGTGATCACCGCGCACTCGCCTACGTCACCGACGATGGGGGTCATGATTGAGTGAGGGCGGCAAGAAGCGGAAAAGGGCGGGGTCGCGTGGCGGGGACTCTCCTGGGGAACTTTACGCGCGTGATCACTGGTTGGATGCTCGGGAAGGAGGAGACTGAGGACGCACGTAGAAGGAAAAAAGGACGAGGAGGGAGCGAGCGCAATTGAAAAATTGTGAATGGAGGAGGGAGGCGGCCGAGGCACGTTGATGACTGAGCTTTGTGGAGGAGAGAAGGACGGGGAGGAGAAGAGCACACAAGTCGTTTCCTGGCAGCGGCTTCCTAGACTCTTTTGGTCTGTTTCCGGCGCAATGCAAGCCAGACGAGAGGCTGGAACACAAAACTCAGATGGTTGTGAGCAAGGAAAGGAGGATGCCCCCGAATTATGATTCAGCCACGAGGGAAAACTTGATGCCAGAAGAGAATTACTCCAAACAATTATGGTTATTTGGTGTCTAGGTTGAAGGTGCCAAATCCAGGACGGCCTCGGCTAATCATAGGGCACTTCTCAATTCACACAAATTCATATTGAGTGACATACATGCCCATTTAGGTGTAAATTACCCCCTACTTGCAGGGCACTCTGGCAGGGAATCAAAGCACTTGTTTGAAATACGTAATGTGTTACCCAGCTGCAGCGGTTTTATAATACAGTAATAATAATCATATATTTCATTTATAAGCGCCTTTCAAAACTCTCAAGGACACTTTGCAGTCACAAGATAATTTTTTCTGCGGGCAATGGCAGCCAGACGCATGAGCGTTCACTCAACCTGGAAGTAACACACACAAGCCACTAACTCAAATATAAAATTGTCACTGACACAATAACATTCAAATAAAGTAAAACTACTCACCATTTGATGACTCTTAGGCTTGTGAGGTTTATCTTCTTATTTTGTTTCTACATGTGCTTCATTTGTGGCTAAAAGTCAACGAAAAGCCATAAATATTAAATTGAAACTCAGCAATGTAGCTCCACGAAAGCCTAAAAAAACCTTCCTCAAATGGCAATACTATTTTGCCACGTTTGCAATCGTATTTTTAATATTTTCTAGCGTCGGTCCCTCTCCTGTCTGTAATTTAATGTCTTGTACAATACAATACAATACAATACATATTGATACATATTGATATTGATATAGCACTTAATAAAACACACACACACACACACACACACACACACACACATATATATATATATATATATATATATATATATATATATATATATATATATATATATATATATATATATATATATATATATAGTACTGACTTCTCAAATAAAAGTCAAACACTTTTGTAAATGACGTGGTAAAATTAATTGAGCGCTTTTCTAGCTTTTTGAAAGAAACACTTTCAATTTAATCACTGCATATTAAGGACAGTGACATTTTTTCATTCTACTGTCAGCCTTCGAGTGTCCTTGTATTGCCCTACCTTGACCTAGTCTTAATTTGCATAAACCTTTAGGATTAATTCTAATGAATTTTATAATGACATTATCAATCTCATCAATGATTCAAAAGAAAAAAAAGATTCCATTCACTTATTTTGTTGTGGGCTGCTTACTCTATTCGCATAAACAGATGATATTGCTGTAAATGCTGACAGATGAACTTATGTTTTGGGTAATTTGATGCATCTGTTGAGAAAATGAAGAATGATTTGGAGCATATGTGGGAAAACATGTTGAAGTCAATTAGAGAGTGTTCCTCTTGGTGATGGTTAACAGCAAGTGACGGCGGGACAAAAAAAAGAGATGTCACACAAAATAACAACAAGGAGCAGGGACAGGCAGAGGAGGGGTAGGGGGGTCCATTAGCACCAACACACTCAGTGTCACTTGTGCCTGATGTCATTGTTGGTTCACACCAACGAAACAACAACAGCGAATTAATTGATTGTTCTGTCGATAAAATACGAGAGGACAAGTATGCCAACACCACAATCGTGCAAGCATTACAAAGATTGGTCTGGGAGCAGTATAAACTGTGATTCAAAACATATAAAAATGGCGAAGTAACCTGACTGGCATTGGGTTGGTTGTCAACGACCACTGGTTTCGAAGGTGGATCGATGCGGACTTGAAAATAGTGACTATGCACCTTAACATAAGCGGCAACTGCTGAAAATGGAATTTGAGAGATACAGCTAACATCCTACTTACGACCAGGCTCTACTCTTTATATATATATATATATATATATATATATAATTGTATTTTATTTTTGTTACCAAAAGGAGCAAAATGGAGATACTGCTTTTTTTGTGTCAGTGGTGTTTGGCCTTGAAAATGAATAGAGAGTGATGATAGCTGTTTTGAGGTAAGATAACAGACTTCGCCATTCATAGACGCACAAAGACAGCTTCCAGATCAGCATACCAGACACCAAACTGAGTGACCAACAACACATGAGTAATTCAACATGTGTTGTCCTTGGGCGCCCACTGACTGTCCGGGACATAGGCACATCCCCTTCACACACACCTACATCGCCAGCTGCACGAGTGCGTGTCCAGTGTTTCTTGCAAAAAGTCATTTCTACCTTTTGTGGAAGAACTTTGTCAAAATGCCACCACAGTGTCAGACTTACAGTGTGGTTGTATGTCACGCAGGCACGCACAGTAACTCCGAAGGTGTGTCTCCTTCTGTAAGTGTATTGTCTGCAGCATCATGTTGGCGTCAATACCACACAGAATCAAAATGAGGTTTTCCCTTCCAGCACACGTACCAGCTGGTCATAGTCCATCTGTTTGTTCTTGTCCCTTCCCCTTGCACCATCACATGCATGCACCGTTTTGCTTTGAACCACTGTTGGTTGGTCCGAGGGAGTAGTGCGTCATAGGAAGCTCAGAGCAACAGCTTGTTATTCTCTTGCTCCCTGCGGTGACATACATAGACACAATTAATCACACTTGCAACTTCAACTTTTTGATTTGGCTTCACTGGTTCACTGTTCTGAATGACGTCAGTTCATTCACATCGTCTCTAAAGGGATATTGAATTCAAGGTGTGGTGGTTCCCGTGGGAACGGCACATATGCTTTGAATCCATCTGCGGCACAACGTAAACGCCATTCTTCAGCAGCTTCCTTCAATTAATGTTTAATATAATATAGGCGAGTTGATTAAGTGGTTGAGTGATGAGCACCTTTACTTCACAGTGCAGAGGAACCGGATTCAATTCCAGCTCCAGCCTTCCTGTGTGGAGTTTTCTCTGGCACCTCCTGTTTCCTCCCACATTGCAAAAAAACATGCATGGTAGGCTGACATATTCAACACTCCGCATTGTCCCTAGGTGTGTGTGAGCACAGTGAATGAAAAATTGAAAAAAAACGTTTATTAACCATTCTGAGGATCTACTTTATTTGTGCCACAAAAAATGTCTCTGCAAACTGTGATAAATCAGCGATTTGTAACGGCACTTGGGCAATCACAGCAATATATCAAGAGCAATAATCTGACAAGGAGGCTTGATCTTGATGGTCCCCCAATATGCAGACACTTGAGTGCATGGTGAGAGACAAGTGTATGACTGAAGGGTTACTCCCAACTCTCCAGCTAGTACTGAAAAAGGGAAAAAAACAATTATTGAGAAGAATAGGACAACCATCGAATGGGGGATGCCTTTCTTTGATACATTTGATTTATCCAACGCTAATCACTACACATCTATGATTATTTTAAAGTTTGTGCAGGCAAGTCCACGACTTTGTTGGCTACGTGCTTGACTTCTCTCACCGAAAATCAACATGCGTGATTTATGACCTTGTGAAATGCAACCCAGCGGGAAAGAAGCTCAGTCATCACCAAATAATTTACACTTGTTTAACTTCTATTTGAAGTGAAGTCTTTGCTACGTGGCACAACCGCAAACGTGTCTGTCACAGAGTGAGGTCGTTTAACGTTGACAATGATGTTGTGAGCTCAAGTGTAGAGCCCTTTAAATCAGGCAAGATAGACTTATTTGGTCCCCCTCCAAATAAGAGCGGAGAAAAAGCCAAACACGCCACCACAGCTACTGTATATGTATATTTATATGTATTTGTATATGTATATGTATATGTATATACATATACACACACACACACACACACACACACACACACACACACACACACACACACATATATATATATATATATATATATATATATATATATATATATATATACACATACAGTAAAGTCTCGTTATATCGATATTCAAGGGAGTCCAAAAAAATATCGATATAACCGGGACTATCGATATATCCGACCCTGTTTGCATGTAATTTTCTCAGTGCCTGCATAGAAATAGTATCGATATAACCGGGACTATCGATATATCCGATATCGATATAACGAGACTTTACTGTATATATATATATATATATATATATATATATATATATATATATATATAGAGAGAGAGAGAGAGAGAGAGAGAGAGAGAGAGAGAGAGAGAGAGAGAGAGAGAGAGAGAGAGAGAGAGAGAGAGAGAGAGAGAGAGAGACATATTTAATTTAAAAGTACCATAAGATCATTTATTGAAGAAAAATATTAAACTTCTCCGTGTTTCTGAAGCACAGTGATGCTCTTTGTGTAGGTACTGTAAATAATGCACAACTCACTCTAGTGCAATCTCGGTCACACTGCCACTATGGCAGCATCTTTTTATCTTATCTCTCATTGTCAACAACAAAGGACCCGTGCCAGTCTTCTCGCCTCCTCTCAATGCTGTCTTTGTTTTTGAACCCCCCCTCCCCCACCTTATGTCTTTCAATTGTCATTCTCTTTGCGTCATCGTTTCCGCATGCTGCAAATGGGGACCCTGAGTCGACAGAACAATACTTGCTCAAGTGACGTTGCTTTCAATGAGTTTTGTCGTACATATGTTAAAGGTTTCTACATGCAGTTTATTTGTTGGTTAGAGTTGGTGTGTGTTTCGGATCCCTGTGTCAACTGAAGATGAATCAGGGACAAATCATGTTTATTGTATCAAAATATGAATGCAAAATTTTACTGTCTGTGGTGGCTCCACACTCGCACTACTGAAAACCTGTGCTTGTTTCAAGGTATCATGTATGAATACAGTTGAGTTGAGATGCCCAACCGCCTTATCTGACTCTTCTCAACATGGAGGAGTACCGAATCAACTCTGAATATCTCCCTGATGACTAACCATCCCCCCCTACCTCGTAAGGAAGAACATGGACATCTTCTCAAGAAAACTACTTTCGGCTGCTTGTATTCAAGATTTTGTTTTTTCAGTCACAACTCATTGCTCATGACCACAGGTGATTGTAGAAGCTTCGATTGAGCAATAAAACAAAAGTTGGGCTCTTTGGATTAGCTCCTTCTTCTCTAAAACAGACTGATACAATGTGTGCATCATTGCAGACCCTGGACCAATTTCCCTCAGTCGGGGACAAGATTACAAGTAACCAATGGCGGGCCGTGGATTTCATCGCTAGGCCTTCAGTAGTACTACATCTGAATCAATCCAGACTGAAAACCGTGTGTGTTAATTTGTTACAAGTCCACCTGAGGGTACCATTAGCCAGGAAATAACTGACCAAACTTTCTTAGTAATGTCCATTTTTTTTCCTAAAATGTCCGTCTTGAAAATGGCTTTTACAGTAAATCTCCAACCAAATCCATTTATTCTCCTAGTTCAGCCATTGTGGGTTGACAAAACTGTTATTAAATCAGCACAACGATACAGTATGTTATAGCTCTGGCCAGTATGTCAGGATGCTCTTGTCACTGACTTGTGATCAGAGCAGTTTTCGCAAACTATGATTGGCTAGTGAAACTCTGACTCTGACGTTGACCAGCGCCTTCAAGAAGATGTTGGTACCCTTTCGGGTTGCCAACTCGAAATCTGATTGGTAAGAGCAACCGTTTGATTGACACATTTGATGTGACAGGGCCCGCAGAACCGATTGTGAAGGCGTACAGGTAGATTTCTGACACTGGTAACAAATGATGGCTGGATTGTGATTGGTTAAATGCTTAAATAAAAAAAACACATTTTGGTAAGCAGCGCAACAGGTGAAAAATAATCACAAGAATCTGAAAGACAATTTGGAATGACTTAATAAGAATTCATGGAATAAAATATAATTAACATAAGTCCCTGATTCAGATATTTTTAGGCTAGCAGAGAGGGTTTTGCAGGCCTTGAGGGTATGCCACTGCAATCAACTTAATTTTCACTACTTGGGACAGGGATCAAACACTGAGCTGTGGGCCGCCGTGCTAACCAGTCGTCCACCGTGACACCCTTCGTAATAAATACTACAAAAATTAAAACCTTGAATTACAGCTGCTATAACCGACTTTTAAATCTTTGATAACACTGGATTGACATACAGTGCACCGTGTGGATTTTTCTACAGATGGATTGAATGAATGTTCAGAGGTACATCTATAGCTGTTACTTTCTGCTCATGCTCTCTCCCTCCCTCCTTTGCTGTCAATATCCCCAAAATCCCACCCCTCAATCACAATTTCCTCTCCTTGCAACCCTCTGTCCCCCATTTATTTTTAACTCACTGCCATGCCTCATGCCTGACTGACGCACATGAATACGTAATGTGAAAACACAGAAAGCAAAGAAACTAAACATCCGAAAGGCAGGCAAGACAAAGAACTTAATAAACATCAAACATGTTTTGTTTCGTGAAAAGAAATGTCCCTATTGTGAGACTATTCAAGGCTTTCCTATCCTTAAATGTCACTTTTCAGACAGGAACCAAATACCTGCCGGACACCGTTCTTCTCCCTAATTTTGTTATGAGATATTATGTCTTCGTCCTTTATCTCTGACCAATCTATCATCCTGAATGTGCACACCCACTCTCTAATGTAACCAAAGAGACGAGGCGGTCCACACATCAATCTTACATCATTCATCAGTCAGTCTCTGACTTTTCATAGAGGCACAAAAAGAACATAGACACTGACGCATAAAGTGTACGGGGAGAAAATGCAAAATATGGTCAAGACATTTCACCGTTGGTGAATACGGACTAGGATAGAATCACAACATGCCAAGAAAGGAAACATATGGTCACACCTTTTGTTCAGATCGCTTAAGCACCTCAGAGGATGATTTACTTTTATATCCATTTTTATAGTAGCGCTTTGTTTTTCAAACCTTTTTCTGTTGTTGGAGCATTAAACGTTCTCGGTGGGAAGCAGGGTACGCCACACACAAAAAGTTATGATGATTTGTTATCTTTCTGAATAGTTAGTAGGGATAAACGACATCTTGAGGGGGGGGGGGTATAACCTGATAACCTGAAAATGGGTGTGCGTATAACTTAAAATGAGGGAGCTTAAAGGACAACCAATGTCTCCGGACAAGTTGTGTCCATAATTTGTAAAATGGCTTCAAATGACTTCTACTGAGCGTATTTTACAAAGATTCCATCGCATGTAGCTATATTTTATGTTTTAAGACTCGTGCTGAATATTCCGGAAGTCTTGTTTTTGAGTTGGTGACGAGTCCGTACGTGACGTCACTGAAGGAATGCCCCTGACCGAAAAAAGGACACATTGTCCATCACGTCAATACTTGTTTGGTCTGAAAACCTCGTGTTGCACCAGAAAGAGCCAGAAGAGGGCGTCCAAGCTCCATGTAAGGAATTTATCAGCCTGTGGAAATGGGCTGATTCGTTCTTCACAGGAGCTCGGTGGCCATTTTCTGCTTCTTTTTGAGTGAGACATTTCCCCCCAATGTTGCTTCAAAATGGCACGGAATAAATTCTTTAATCGATTGCAAACATGTATGCTTTCCTCTTCAGAAACTATTTGAATCATATTCATAACTGGATGTGTAACAAGAAAGCATATTCTCCGAATCTGAAGCCATTGTTTTGATTCTGCAGCAATGCAAGTCGTCTTGGCGTGACGTCACGAACTGGGGGCGGGACTTTCTGAAAATGCACAATTCGCAGCTCAATTTTTTTGTAGATTTTGGACACCAAGTAATTTTTATTGGTGTTTTGCATTTGAATAAAAATATCAAACGTACGCATACACAATTAATTTCTGAACCCAACAGTACTGTCGATTGAAAAATATATATATACTTCTTTCACTCGATAATAAAAATCTTTTTTTTTAGGACCATGTTAAAAATTGACAAAAATATTACAATCACTCACAAACACTCCGATTTCAAGTACAGTAAAGTCTCGTTATATCGATATCGGATATATCGATAGTCCCGGTTATATCGATACTATTTCTATGCACGCACGGAGAAAATTACATGCAAACAGGGTCGGATATATCGATAGTCCCGGTTATATCGATATTTTTTCGGACTCCCTTGAATATCGATATAACGAGACTTTACTGTACATGTATTCTGATTCTCATTAACCTGCCATGCACGATTTAGGAATGAGGGAGAAAAACAGAGTGCCCAGGAGAAAAGCCAGGCAGGCATGGGGAGAACATGCAAACTGCACAACTACAGTATTTGTCTGAAATGGCTAATATAGGTGCACATTAATTTTTATGACAAAACATGTCTTTTAATTTTTTTATAGTCCACATCCGATTATTTGCAATTCAAGCATATGCGGATTTGCATATGCATTGATTTTATTGTCACATCGTTTTCCCAATAATTTAACATACTTTTGATTTTGTTTGTTTTTCACCTTGTTTTTCTATATTTTTTTCGTGAATTATGATTGAATGTATATTTATCAGTGCATGTAAGAATTATATGAAACATTTTGTTTAACGAGCCATCCAGGTCCCAAATCCCTTATTAGCCTGTAGTCCCAGTCACAAATGAATAATTCATTCTTTCCCTCAATTCTCACAGGTCTTCTATGTTAAATAAGCTCCTCTTAGTGAGCCACTCTTGAGCAATTATCAATAATTGTTGTTTTCTCTCTTTATCCATGCTCAAGGCAATACTCAGGTGACCCAATCCCTCAACAGTACGTTGAGAACTCTGCAATTTCTGGTTGAGAAGACTTTTTACGAGCACACAGGAGCGATCACCTGCCCAACATGCAGCAATTGGAGCAATATCACCAGATGTATGGAATTGAAAGTTATGCAGTGGTCATTGGCTGTAGTGTGCGTGTGTGTGTGTGTGTGTGTGTGTGTGTGTGTGTGTGTGTGTGTGTGTGTGTGTGTGTGTGTGTGTGTGTGTGTGTGTGTGTGTGTGTGTGTGTGTGTGTGTGTGTGTGTGTGTGTGTGTGCGTGTGCGTGTGCGCGTGTGCGTGTGCCTTTAAGCATACAGTCAACCATTAATTTGGCTCTCCTCTCCTCTAGTGTGTCAAGACCCAAATTGTTCAACACTTGAGACATACCCAATTCTCTGTGACATCAGAAGGAAGGCTCGAAATAAGAGTAGCCATGTGTGCGATGGCTTTGGCTGTCGTCCCCTCGTCTTTCATCCATTTGAAAGTGAGTGTGCTCGTTTTTTTGTGTGTGCATGTACACTTGGTAATGACGTCAATACTCCTCCATTCCAACAGAGGGGAGATCTCATAGCACCATGCAGGAATCATGGCATGGAGATCTATTTATAGACTGAAGTGAGAAAGGTGAGAATCTAACAGGTGAAGTTCCACATAATTAATACCTACATGGCACCATACAGGTGTTTGATGATCAACAATTTAGCATCTTTTCAAAGAGCAATTTGTTGTTGTTTTTTGTGGTTTAAACAGGGGCGGGTAGTGATTTTTGGAGCTCGCCGTTCAGTGCGTATTGAGTGATCTAATTCGCCTTTTGCTTCTCTTCCTCTTTTCATATTGGGTTTTCCCTTCAACGAGTCTCCACGGTGAATCGGTTGCCTCCATTTAACCCTGTTTTGTGCAGCCTTTGCTTTCACACCAGCTGCCTACATGTCCTATTTCACTACACGTATATCGATCAACCTCGTTTTCAGTCTTCTTATCTACCTCCTGCCTCAGATTCCAACACTCCGATTGATATGAATGATAATAATAATAATACTTCACAGAAGAATAAAAGATACTGTAAGCTGCAATTGCAGACTGCTGAGCAGTAACAACTTCCGGTGATGCTAGTCATGCACCATTTTGGCTTAAAGATGACTTGCTTAATTTTATTTTAGTTTATTTTTTAAGACTTTTGTGAAAGTGAGACTTATAGGATGATTTAGGTGATGTGTGCCTTAACACAAAAAATATTAATAACATGCTAAGAGACACAAATATGTATTTTATTTATTTTTTTTATTTATTTTCTCCGACACCGCTCGCAATCGACTTGAGAGTAGCCCACAAGCTACACGTCAATCGCAATCAAGCACCCCTGAAATAATCTAAATAAATAATGTGACTAGGATGGGTTACTTAAAATGAATTATCTTTAATGTAGATGAAAGTTGAGATGAGACTAAACTCACTGGAATTAAAAGGAAAATGTTGTTGGGCAATACAGGATGTTTGTTTGTACAATTGCCAGTGTTTTATTTTTGTTAACTTACAGTGAATGAGGAGAAATCACATCATTCTGTTTCACCAACCTTGCGCTTCTGCTTTCATCTGTGCTAAACCTTGACCTCCGTCTTTCTTCACATCCCTCTCTTCCTCATCCTCGCCGGACTGGAGTTCACATTAGAGCAGTCTTGTGGGCGACATTGCAATTCGCAGATCCGACTAATGGACTGTGTCTGTGGGACCCTTGCACCAAAATAATTCAACTTAAAAGCCAGAATTTTTCAGCCACGCTTGTCGGAAATTGATATTCCACCAATCTGAATATGAGGCAAGTGGACATTGAAGGGGATGAAAAATGTGTACAAACAGTATTTTAAACAGTATTTTATATATATTGATGTGATTTCAACAAAATAATAATAATAATTATGCATTTAATTTACAAGCACCTTTCAAAACACCCATGGACACTTCACAATTAAAAGAACAATAAACACCACAAAAATAAAACAATAAATCAAATGATAAATAATAAAAGCTGATTAAACTCAACTAAAACCGGGTGGGCTGAACACCAGAGGCTTAAAAATAAATGTTTTAGAAACGTTTGAGCTCTTTTTTTCCGTCTTTTTTTCCGTCTTTTTTTCCGTTTTTTTTCCGTCTTTTTTCCGGCTTTTTTCCGTCTTTTTTCCTTTTTGAGACTGTGATATATATATATATATATATATATATATATATATATATATATATATATATATATATATATATATATATATATATATTATTGGCTGAATTGATTTCCATTGGTGAAATGCAACTCAGATGGTTACTTCTGGATAGAGTGAACGCTGGCGCGAATGGGTGCTCACCAGCACAGAAGTGTCCTTGAGAGTTTTGAAAGGCGCTTAGAAAGTAAATGTATTATTATGATTCTTATTCTGATTGTGATTATTATTATTATTATTATTATTATTATTATTATTATTATTATTATTATTAAAATATGACGTAAAGCGCCATTCCCGAATTGTTTCTTTTTTTTCATGCTTGGATGCCGATAAAGCGCTGGTCAGACCTCTGGTAATTTTTCCACCAGGGGGCAGCATTTGCCCTTTGTCCATGTTAGCGCTTTGTTACAGCTTCAGCTGTTGCTAGCCAGCTATTAGCTGTCTATTAGCTAGCTAGCTTTATTTGAGTTATTCCGGTTTGAGTGAAAGCTGTCGCGTGTGGCTACCGCTGCTCACCCACAGAAAAACTTATCCTGTGACTATAAAGAAACCTTGAGAGTTTTGAAAGGCGCTTATAAATGAAATTGATTATTTTTTGTATTATTATTTCAAGAAGATCATGATTAAATATAAAATATTTTCTCTGGACTCAAATCTAGTTTGAAAAGAATCCGTGCATCATTGTATTTTGCATTTATTCATGGCATTGGAACAAGATTTACACTATAACTGAGTAGCAACAACCTGCGTTGTCATGCTTTTTGCCATCAGCGCAGCCAAACAAGATGCAGCCTGCACCACAAATGAAACAATGCCTGTAGCACATCACGGCACCGACGCACCGGGATGCTGACGTCCATTCCACCTCTCACACTCCTAACACTTGATGTGACAGATTTCTGCAGCACTTTGAGAATGGCGTCACATAAGTGAGAACAGTATCCAATCCAAGCAAGGTGTGTTAATTTAACACCGGCAAAGATTGGAAATCCAGAGGGCTGAGACAAGCATTATAAAATGGTACACGTGAGCTACGATAGATAACACTGAAAAAAAAATGTGTCAAATCTCGACGAAGGTAGACGAATATATGCGGTGATTTCCTTTCCACAGACCAACAACCAAAAGTGTCTACTTTCTTTTTTCTGTTTTGTTCATTTTAGGGGCCATTATGGCTGTTGCTCATCATGGCATGCAAGTGTAAATTGTGTGCTTATGCACGTGAATGCGGCAACGGATCGATCGCGGGAGGGAGATTAATTGGAAAACAAATATTTGATCAAAAAGTGTGGGTACCCCTTATTTAGAGTGTTTCGTTAGCCCTGACATGCGCATTTTGGGAATGTGGGTTGAAACTGGAGTTCCTGAAGAAAACCCATGCAAACATGGAGGCAACACGCAAATTCCACATAAGGCCAGGGACCGGATTCAAACGCTCAGAACTACGAGGAGCAATCTAAGTACTGTATTAGTTTAACATTCACCAAATGATACTCACATATGTGTGGAGGGAGCTGGGGAGTGGTGGGGTGTACGTGAGTACATCTGATTTACAACATACTGTCTTTTCACGTCTGCCTGTCTGTCTATCTCTCTGTGGGGGGCATGTTTGGGCCATAGGGGACACTCTGAACCAGTTGCCAGCCAGTCGCATGGTACACAGAGATGACCAAGCATCCGCATTCACACTTCCACCTAAGGACAATTTGGGGTGTTCAATCAATGCCATGTTCTTTGGGAGTGATGAGAGTATATCAGAAGGACAACTCATATTAGAGGCTGCGGAGAGAAAGTCAGAGAGGCCATACTGGGATGGTTTGGACATGTCCAGAGGATAGAGAGTGAATATATCGGCAGAAGGATGCTGAGTCTTGAACTTCCAGGCAGGAGACAGAGAGGAAGACCAGAGAGGAGGTTTATGGATGTTGTCAAAGAGGACATGAAGGTAGTTGGTGTGAGAGAAGAGGATGCACAAAAACGTCTTAGATGGAGGACACTGATTTGCTGTGGCAACATCTGAAGGGAAAAGCCAAAAGGAAAAGAAGAAGACTCAACCTGCCATGCATGTTTGTGGAATGAGGGCAAAAGCCTGAGCACCAGGAGATAACTTACGCAGGCCCAGGGAGAACACGCAAACTCCACACAGGGAGGCCGGAGTTGGGATGGAACCCAACCACTGTGAAGTTCACGTGCTAACCATTCAACTTCCAGGCTACCCCGAAGTCACGTTTGGTCTTTGCACAATCCGTGACCAGGTTTTGAACCAAGATTGCTGCCCCCACAACGCATGGTTCAAACCACTCCCCAATCATGACAGGCACTTGACTTGTTATGCAGAAAGCTACGTGTTTAACCACCTTTTCGGCTCACTTTTGCGAGACCGGTACTCAATCATTTTTATTTATTTTTCTCATGCTTTATTTAACTCATTTTTCTCCACGAGAGACTGTCAGAGATATTCGGTCGGACACTGTGGACAAAGGCTCGTACACAGGAAGATTGTCTTTTACTGCCGGCAGGGGACGCAACCATTCATGACCAACACCCAAATTCAGCAGCCCTCTGCCAAGCTATTTATTGAGAGTGGATGCAAAATTAAGTGATACAGTGAGACCTCAACTTACAAACACCTTAACTTACAAACTTTTCGTCTTACAAACGTCAAATTTATGAAAATTAAACCTTATAATAAGCACTATTTTCATAATACACACCCACCACGGCTGGCGGAGTGATCTTCGGCGGAAGCACACGACCGAACAGCACCAGAGGTTAAGTTACCAACAGTCCTTATGGAAGGTGACTCTCCTTCCATAAGCCATCAACGACCATCAAAAAGGTAAATAAAACTTTATTTTACAGCAGTTTATTTCTTTAATTACAGTCCTGATGCAATTCCCTTTGACCTTCGACCTCCAACGCCATTCCATCAAGCCATAAATGCCCATCACAAATGTAAATAAAGTGACTTTATGATACAATGCAGTGGATTTCTTTCATTGCAATACATTAGCTCATTTATTATACATAGAATAAGGTATGTTGTGTGTAGTTTTAAGGCTTATTTAGTTGAAAAGTATATTTTATGGAAACCTGGGAACGGATTATTTCCATTTTAATGGTTTCCTATGGGAATTTTTTTTTTGAGATACACACTTTTCGCCTTACACACTCTGTCTGGGAACCAATTAAGTTCGTAAGTTGAGGTCTCACTGTACATTAGTAAAACATAGTTTTCTCTATTTGAATACCACGCCTGCCCCTGGACGTCCCAAGCAGACAACTATAAACAACAGAACATAGACATTTTAATTAGTTGTCTTTCCCAGGACCGAAAGATTTGTAACCTGGCTAATGACCTCTTGATGTGAAGGAGTTTCCCAAGTCCTAAATTCTGTTCAAGGCCAGATCTCCTACATGAAGATGACAGATTAACAGGCTGTGTCTGTTCACCTCAGATCGACAATGTGCTTCTGCTAGTTTGTTAAGTGGTCATTAAATTGTGATCAGTCATTGCATCAAATGACATAACGTGTGCTGTGAGTATATACAGTGCAAATTATTTTCTAAAGCTCCTCCCGCCGTTGCAATTTAAAATAATTACTCTCAGCCTCACATTGAAAAAGCTTCTCATGTAATTGTTTCAGCAATGTCGTTTCTCAGGCGCCAAGACAAACATTAATGGGGAAAGCAATAAGAGCTGAGAAGCAATAATGTGGGTTCCTGAACCTCTGGAGGTTCTCATTGTTTGCGGTAACCATCTTCTCATTATCACGGTGAAAGGCAGCGGTGGTTAATGATGTCCGTTGGTCTCGTTCTGCTATGGGTAATGTTTGTCTGGGAGGGCATTACATGTCGGAGAGAGGCCAGGAGGCACTAATTCAAAAGCACACATGGGGGGCTAAAAATCTATTTTGCATCATTTGCAAAGGTCAGATCGTGTGAGTCAAGATAGTGTGTAATAAAACAGACGTTATCCTCAACAATTTAACATTTTCATGCACCATGTAACACGATAACATGGTTAAATGTCCACTGCTGTAACCACTGTCAATGAAAGGGTGAAAAAAAATATTTTGACGGTCAGTGTTCGTTACTATGAATCTTTCATCGTGCTTAAAATGACGACTAAATACCCTGCTGAAACAATTTTTCCTGTTTCCCACCGTGAATGTTGCAATTGTTGTCATTTCAGTTTTCGGTCTCTTGATTGAACAGGGGTTGGTTACAAAACACTTTATACTGTCCTCATATCGATTGCACTGTGAAAGAGTGCCGACTACTGTCCAGTTGAACATGGACAAGAAGTCGTCATTCTTCGGTTTGTTGCTCCATGATTCCCAGCGTGGATACAATCAGCATCTCTCTGCTTCAGCTTCAGGCCCCCAAGGCTTAGAATGGAAGAAATTCACAATAGGATACAATTAACCGAAGGCAAACTGATTTGGGAATTGTGGGTGATGAGACTCACTTGAGACATGCACACGTGTGACAGGATCTCTTCTCTGCTTACACCACCCACCCCACCACCCCTCCTACCCCACGCTAAGTGTTTACTAAACTTCCTGATCAGGCAGTCACATGAATGAACCCAAAATGGGGAAGAGGAAAAGAACAAGGGGAAGTGTGAGAAAATAAATCTTGTCACGTTTTTTTTTCTTGTTCTTGTCTCTGTGACTGTAAAGTGACTTTGAGAGTCTTGAAAGGCGCTGATAAATTAAATGTATTATTATTATTATTACATATCTATTACTAGCTAGCTAGCTTTCTATCTGAGTTACTTCTTGGTTGAGTGAACGCTGGCGTGTGTGGCTGCCGCTGCTTACCCACTGCAAAACTTATCCTGTGACTGTAAAGTGACCTTGAGAGTTTTGAAAGGGACTTATAGATTAAATGTATTATTATTACGTATCTATTAGCTAGCTAGCTAGCTAGCTTTCTATCTGAGTTACTTCTGGGTTGAGCGAACGCTGGCGTGTGTGGCTGCCGCTGCTCACCCACTGCAAAACTTATCATGTGACTGTAAAGTGACCTTGAGAGTTTTGAAAGACGCATATAAATGAAATGTAATATTATTATTATTATTATTATTATTATTATTATTCTCTGGACTTTCACTGACAAATAATCTAAGAAAAACATGATTAAAAGAACAACTCAAAATGCTTGTCGGAATAATTGGAGGATGAAAATAACAGACAAAATCTAATTATTTTTGATTCTAGATGCACCTGTCTAAAACATTTCATATTGGATGCAATATGAGCATATTGGATGCATCTCTTGTCACTGATCTACGATTAAACAACTTTTTTGCAATAATCAAAGTACCTTAATACACCGATGGTTATGCCCAGAAATGAATGACTACACCAAAAATAGTAGATATCCTGGTAATGGGCTTTTTTTCATTAATTTCATCCGCTACATCCTCACAAGGGTCATGGGACGTGCCGGTTGCTATCCCGGTTGTCTTCAGTCAGCAGGAAGGGAACATCCTAACTTGGTTGCCAGCAAGAAACATCTACGATGACGTCAGCCTATAAGCCATCCCTTCACTTGATTGATACATCAGACAACCAATCAGATGACATCTCATTATTAGATACACTGTGCATGCTCGAACAACGCCCCTCAGAGGTACAAGGTTAACAAGCCTCGTTTTTGTCCTCTTAAAAGTAAGCTAGGGTATAAAAATGAGTGAGTGTACGGAATGGCAGTAAGATTTTTTTTTTTAAGATGGCAATTTCAAAGTGTCGGCCAGTTATCGGAGTGAACTCAAAAAATGGCAATATATGTCAAAGTCAGCTTTATTGTCAAATATGCTAATATGCATGACATACAGCATAGATGAAATTACTGTCCTATCGGCCCAGCGTGCAAAAAAAACTTGACATGACTTTGACAAACATAATAAACACGAAAACGCCAATTTGCCGGGAGAGAGGAGCCACTGCGTGCTCATGCGCCGCCATCTTGGGAAAAAAAAACCAAAATAATAAATAATATGACAACACAAAGACATGGAGGGTCATTCTGTTGGAAAAAAATGATGTATATCTCTTTCTGGTTCTGGCTCTACGGAGTTTTATGATGAAACATCAGCGGGGACCAAAATGGTGAACAAAAAAGACTACTTTATTCTTGTAAACAACAGAAGGACATGTCTGGTCGAGGTGGAAAAGCCAAAAGAGAAAGGGCCGCCCCTTTCACCTGGTTTTATCATAGAGCAGTGATGACATCATCTCGACCGGGCCTATCAGAAACGAGGATGGTGTTACATGGTATTAGATTGAAAATAAATGTTACAGTACACCCTACAGATACACTAATTTATATAATAAACTACATACATGTACATCCATATAGACTAAACTAGACATGAAATAACATAGGATGTTTACGGATGCGTATAAAAACGTTCTATCACATTCGTTCTTCAGCCCTTGCTGTACCCTCTTTGTGACATGAAGCAGTTCGAGATGAAAGAGGAGAGGATCAAAGCATCCTTTTCAGCAGTGGACCAGGGACGTCATGGTGAAATGCGCACATCTACATTTTGACTTGGCCATTTCAAAAGTAGCTCCAATGCTGGAAAAGTGTGAGCACCCCTGAGTTAAACAAACAGCAACCGTGATATGGAGGTCGCAGTAAGACCAGAAACACCAAATATGGCAATATTTTGTCTCCGTCACTATTTGCTTTCATCTCCTCTCGGCGCCTCCTGGAGAGCAGTCAGAGGTTGAACCAGAAGCTTTTAAAGCAAATCGCTGGAAAAAAATTCACCCACTGATCACCCCATTCAGCTCTTTTTTTCATTGTCCATCCGTGAAGCCTAATCAATTATTAGAACTTGTATTGTGTCCAAGCATGTCACATGTTTATGTCCCTTAATGTCCCATTGATTTCAATGAAAAACATTCTAAAAATTGGAGAGTATATACATGTTGGTGGGAATTATGAGGGGAAATGACATGAAAGTAAGTCTCTGAGCACAAAATGATGCCATTACTATGCCCACCCACATAAAATGTAAATTGTGAAAGAGAAGTAGTTTTAAAAATATAATGGAGGGGCTGGTCATGACTTGACAGTCGAGATAGAATAGAAGAACCCCTTTTTTTAAATACAGTAAAGTCTCGTTATATCAATATACTCGGGAGTCGGAAAAAATATAGATATAACCGCACTATCGATATATCCGATCCTGCGGCATGTAAATTTTCTCCTTGCGTTCATAGAAATAGTATCGTAATAAGCAGTACTATCGATATAACCGATATCGATATAACGAGACTTTACTGTATATTTTTTATATTACCATAAGGAGGAAACAATCCCTGAATAAAGACCAATTGTCAAATCCAAGGATTCTTGGTACTCACTGCGGTTTGCCACCCAGAGTAAGCGGCGTTGTCGTCCAGACAGTGAGAGCCTTAAAGGACAACCAACGCCACTGGACAAGTTGTGTCCGTAATTTGTAAAATCGCTTCAAATGACTTCTACTGAGCGTATTTTATAAAGATTCCACAGCATATAGCTATATTTTACGTTCTAAGACTCGCACTGAATATTCAGCGCAAGTCTTGTTTTTGAGTTGGTGACGATTCCTGACGTCACGTGCATTTTGGGTACTTTGTTTGGTTTGAAAACATTGTGTTGATACATGTTGATGGCAAAATTAGAAGGAAAACACATAAATAACACGATGGTGAAATTTGATACCAGTTGACACAAATTCCCAGCAGACAAATCAGCCCATTTCCAACGGAGCTCTGGCGCCATCTTGTGCATTTTCTGGGAGCTACATTGGAGTCCAGATGCCTCAAAATGATACAGAAGGACTTCTTTAATCGATTGCAAACATGTATGCTTTCCTCTTCAGAACTATTTGAATCATATTCATAACTGGATGAGTAACAAGAAAGCATCTTCTCTGAATCTGAAGCCATTGTTTTAATTCTCGAGCAAGGCAAGACGTCTTGGCGTGACACCACGAACAACTGGGCGGGACCTTCTGAAACTCAGCATCTTCGAGGTCATTATGAAGTAGTTTTGGGACACTTTAACTCATTTTTATTGGTGTTTTGCATTTGACTAAAAATATCAGCCTGCGTGTTTTGGGTATTTTAGATGACGTTTTTCTGATGTCAGTTAGGAAACAAAAAAATGGTGTCGGTTGTCCTTTACAGCATGAGTGTCAAACTCATTTTGGTTGTGGGCCAATAGGGCGTTGTGTCTTCAATTGGAAGGCAATTAGACATTGCTAAATTATTACTGTTCTTGTACACAGCAAATAGATTACTAGTTTTTAAATCAAGTCAATTACACAATACAAATACATGCTTGTTTATATAGCGTAATAGTTTAACTTCATACTCACTTTTAAGTTTGAATGTGATGCAAACCACAATTTTAATCCAGTCAAAATCAAGAACACCAATATCATAACAAATACAGCTTGGGCTCAATTGGTCAACTTGCTCAGCAACAAAGGTAATAGAACTTTGGTCATGTACAGTAACATTTAAGCAGCGTGGTGGAGCATCTGCGCGTGTTAGCTTGACCACCCTTAATCATTCTGAGTGTGACAGCCTCAAGTGAAACTGTTTATTTTTGTGCGTGCCTGTGAAAAAGCACTAACGCATGCTACTGCTGATGTCAATGCATCCCACATCAAAGGTTTGCGTCTTTTCTGTGGGTTATCCAAAACTGAACTGTCTGCTCAGCAAAATACATCACGAACAACCGCAGCAAGAACAAATAATATTACAAAAATGCAGGTCAAATGCTGTCAATCCAAATTGATGGATGGATAAGGAACATTTGAGAAGAACAGCACCTCAGAGACACACAACAGGATATAATTTCTGATAAGAGGAAAGGTCCAAAAGTGTTGTAACTATACAATAAAACACAGCTACAATTGACAATCTAAAACAAACTCAAATGTGAACAAAATTCAGCATAAATTCATAATTTCAGCAATCTAAAGTGACTGTGGAGTACTTTTGCAATTATGGGACCAAAAAAGGCCCCACCACAGGCTAGTGTTAAGCCGAAGAGGACACAAAACAAAATTACGGTCGAGCAGAAGAAGATCATTGAAAAAAACGAACGAGGTGTGCGTTTGCGTGACTTAGCGTCCTACTAAAAGTAAGTCGACCATTGCTACGTGTTGCTGAGGGTGTTTCTGTGTTGTCTAAGCAACGGTCTCAGGCAATAGAAGAGGTTGAAAAACTTCTGTTGATTTGGGTTAATGAAAAGCAGCTAGCAGGGGACCGTGTGAATGAGGGTATTATCGCCGAGGAAGCACGGCAACTTCACTCGGATATCATCAAGAAGCAACTACATCAATGACCATCACAAAGGTAAATAAAACGACTTTATTAAACAGGACAGTTTATTTCTTTAATTACAATATAATAGCACATTTATTATACATAAAATAGGTATATTTTGTGTAGTTTTAAAGGACAACCGACGTCACTTTTTTGTTTTTTAACTGACATCAGAAAAACGTTTTATAGCATCTAAAATACCCAAAACACGCAGTATGATATTTTTAGTCAAATGCAAAACACCAATAAAAATGACTTAAAGTGTCCAAAATCTGCAAAAAATTGAGCTGCGAATTGGGCATTTTCAGAAAGTCCCACCCCCAGTTCGTGATGTCACTCCAAGACGTCTTGCATTGCTTGTGAATCAAAACAATGGCTTCAGATTCGGAGAATATGCTTTCTTGTTACACATCCAGTTATGAATATGATTCAAATAGTTCTGAAGAGGAAAGCATACATGCTTGCAATCGATTAAAGAATTACATGTGCCATTTTGAGGCAACATTGGGGGAAAATCTCTCACCCAAAAAAAGAGGCACAAAATGGCGACCTCCTGTGGCCACCTCCGCTTCCACAGGCGGATAAATTCCTTATATGGGGCTTGGATGCCCTCTTCTGGCGGCTTTTTGTGCAACACGGTTCTCAGACCAAACATGTACAGCAAAATACCTTGACGTGATGGAAGGACTGCTACAATGTGTCTTTTTTCGGTCAGGGGGCGGTCCTTTCGTGACGTCACGTACGGACTCGCAACCAACTCAAAAACAAGACTTCCTGAATATTCAGAGCGAGTCTTAAAACGTAAAATATAGCTATATGCGGTGGAATCTTATTAAAATACGCTCAGTAGAAGTCATTTGAAGCCATTTTACAAATTATGGACACAACTTGTCCGGAGACGTCGGCTGTCCTTTAAGGCTTATTTAGTAGAAAATTAAGTTACATAGGGACCTTGGAAAGGATTATTCTCATTTTTATTGTTTCTTATTGGAAATAAATGTTTGTCAGATGAAGTATTCGCCTTACACAGACTTTCCGGGAACCGATTAAGTCTGTCCAACCATTTTCACTTATGACCGGTTGGTTGGAACAAAACCCGGTCGTAAATTGGACGTTACCTGTACATGGCAATTAGAATATCTCATTGTAAATCACGACAGACAGATGTTATTGCCACGTCTTACTGGATACAGGGAGACGCTGTGGAATGACACAGTGAAATCTGTTTGCAATGTAGGTTCGCTTACCAAGTGGCAACAAAAGATGGCCGTCAATGGAGCAGGTGAAGAAAATAAACCAATACAGTATTCCTTTCACTGGGAGTTTTTTTTCTCAGGCGCGTTTATGCAACCGAATCATTTGTGTTTGGAAAAGGAGTAACCCAGGGGCCTGGTTCAGTTTTTTAAAAAGAGCGCTATGAACAAATTCTGCGTTTTGTGGACATCACGAGGACTTTCTAAACCAGAATATTGTTAATATTTGGTCTTGAAAGTGTGATTGGCTGCAACTAAACCTCATCACTGATCTGAGGCTTATAATACCTTGAAAAAATTCATTGGTCATTTTTGGAGAGCATGAAACAAATGATTTCCTTCTGTTTCTTGCTCACCCCTTTCTCCCAATTTAGTTTTCTTCACCCCCTCTGGCCATCCACCACATGGATGTCATCCGCCCAGTGTTAGTGATTCTCTGCCCTCTTCCTTCTGACGCAAAGTGAGTCAGCCTCCTGAGCGCCAGAATTCTGGCGTTCGGCCTCCATGTTCTCTGCTCGAAACTCATCCGCCAATTGCTCCTCTGGCTCTATGTCCTCTTCATCATTTTCGTCATCCTCCTCACTCCTCTCGGTGTCTGACTCATCTGAGTTGCCATCTTCCAGGTAACGATAACCTTTGACCTGTGTACACAAGACATCATTTCTGCGGGGTTCTTTGTGGACCGGCTCAGTGTGAGAGAAATTTCACCTGATTCAAAATAAAAAACAAAAAACACTGTACATGCAGGACTGCTTTGGTCACCTTGTGCCTTGGTCGAGGGATGCGGGGCAGTCTATGGCGCACTTTGTTGGCAATGCGGTGCTCCATTAACCAGTAGCAGTAGCAAGCTAGCAGTAAAGTTGCTAGCAGGATGGCAAGTTTAGCCTTAATTATGGGGGGAGACCGAAAGGATTAAAATGGGACAGCATTGAAGGCAATATGTATTTTTTGTTTTGTCAGCTCTTTCTAGAACATCGATGGTAAAAAAAAGTTCCCTCCATTATTTTTTTTTCTCCTTCGATTCATTCCAAGAAGGCTTTTGAGTTGAAAACACAAATCTTTGAAAATGTAAAGGTCCTGTGTTTGACTTTTACTCCTGACACTTATTGTTACTTTCCACCATTGATGTAGTCACTTACCCTCATTGGCAATCCTGACCAGAGGTACACGACAAAAATGGCAATGGCTTGTATCCAGTGATAGATTGCGTAGACAAAGTCCAGACGTTCCTTCTCCTCCGCATATAAAATACCAAGCAAGGCTGAAACGGACACAGGAAAATATTCATGGTAATCCATAGCACATGCAAGTACAACCACATCTCAGGTGCTACTCACTGCTGACTCCGGTCTTATTCAGAGCCGTACCAAGCCCCCATAGTATTGAAATGATCAGAAGTGGAGCCTCATACTCAAGGTGTGGAGGAGTTGGTGAAAACACCATGAGTACCACCAACAGCGCCAAATGGACAGTGGCTCCTGCTGCCAGACAAACCCACCGCGGGAGGCGTAGGAGGCAAAGGGACAGGGAGGAGAAGATGGAGCAGGACAGCCCGTAGACCACAATCAAGAGCCACAATTTTTTGAGGCCCAAAGTACAAACGCCATAGGACTGTATGGAGAGAAATGATTGATTTAGATATGTACAGTCTTCTGCTTTTCCATGTGTATCAGATGTATCTAGTACAGTGGCAACTTCACTTTGGAGTGCCACAATGACAGATGTCTGCCTTTTTAGGGGGCTTTAATTACAACAAAACAATAACTAGAGACTGAGCTTCCAAAATTATGCCGCTCGATAGCCACAAGATGGCGGAATATGTCCTCACAACGTCCAGTCAATTACAAGCGGTTCAGGAGTAAGCACTGAATCTGTTGAGTTTTATGCTTGCATTTTCCATTTTTCCGATTAAAATGTTTATTTTGGGCTGTGGACCTTTGTAATCTGCTGAATGTGTGGAAAGCATCGCAAAAACAAACAAAATCACAAACCCGTGAAGCAATTTCAATTACAGTAGAAGTATGGAATACATTTAATTTCAAAGTCAATTCATTACTGTACTATCTCAATGAATTAAAGGTACATTTGGATAACAGCTAAGTACCAGGCTGAGTCCAGTGATGGCAAAGAGGACTTCCAATCCACTGTAGACAAAGAAAGGGCAAAGAAGCCGTAAGCGGTAGTCCCTCAAATGTTTGAAAGGAAGTTGGAAGATGTTTCCCCAGCCAATACTGCGCAGATCGATCTCTTCTGTTGGGCGGTATGCAGCACCGCACAGGAAAAGGAACTGAATGAGGTAAAACAATTGTACTTTATGTTTAAAACAATGACAAAAGGCACAAAAACTGAGATTTTTAAAGTCAGAGAAAAATACATGAAAATATATTTACCTACATCATTGGAACCCTTGACTTTCCACATAAATGTTGTGCTTATGCAGAAAAACGCAGCTCTACTAATTATGGGATTTATTGTTTAAAGTGTACTGGTAGTCATGGTTAAGTGTGCAGGCACATATCTTTAAGTTTACATATTTTCTGCTGGACCTGGAGATCAGGAAATAAATATCGCTGCATTATCAGTGAGAAATTCAAATTCAATCCATCTTTCAAATGCTAAAAGGCGTGACGATTAACTCAATTGTATGCATCGAAAGATCTAGTTTATTCGATTTCTGTCTCGGAAAGTGCTTATTATTCTTTCATTAGCCTTTCTGGGGACAAACAGTTACTCCATTTTACCATGTTATCAGAGTGCATGAAAAGGTTGAAAGATTGGATTGTTTTTACTCTTTGGTTTTATCCACTGCCATTACAGGCTTTATTCGTGAATTAAAAAGCATAACGTGGAGCGCCATTTGAGAATTTGTTCTGGTTTTGTTTTTCTCCTGCAAGGAGTGCCGATAAAGCGCTGGTCAGATCTCTGGCAATGTTTTCCCTCCCATCAGGGGGCAGCATTAGCCTTTTGTACAGCGGCCACCATTTCAAGCTCATATAACTCCAGACCCATATAACTTAGGAATTCACTTTTTTTCCTGATGAAAGTAGAGAGTCGAAGGTTTCTTACGCTGCATTGAATGTTTATGTAGTCCTAAAACCCAATATTCTGTGGGTCCTGCAATTTGATGGAAAATGACAGAAACCTTGACACTGCAGTGGACACATTTTTGCATATTATCTGGCAGTGTATGAGTTTATTGTAAAGTCTGCTGTAGTGTTTTAAAATGGGCTCATAAATAAAATGTATGACGATGATTATTATTATTACAGGTTATTGTAATGTATTATTATTTCCTTCCGGACTGATTTATCCTCACAATGGTTGCAGGGGGTGCTGGAGTCTATCCCAGCTTTCCTCGAGCACTAAGCGGGGCACACTCTGAATTATGCCAGCCAATCGCAGGGCAGATATAGGCAACCATTCTCTTTCACACTCACATCTAGGGACAATTTTGAGTGTTCAAACTGCCTGCCGTGCATGTTTTTGGAATGTGAGAGGAAACTGGAGGGCCCGAAGAAAACCCACGCAGGCCCGGGGAGAACGTGCAAACTCCACACAGGGCGGCCGGACCGGGTTTTGAACTCACAACCTCTGCAACTATGAAATCAGCGTGCTCACCACTCGACTACCGGGCCGCCTGATTATTACAATTATTATTATAGTAGTAGTTGTAGTCATAGTAATAGCAATAATAATATTTATGACAGAGTGTCTGTTCTAAAAGAATGAAACATAAGAAAGAACAATGCATCCAACTTCTGTTAATTGTGTGGTCTTTGTTCGAGGTCAGAGCACTTACAATGATCATGGAAAGGAAGGCAAAGCCCATGAGCACGCTTTCCACGATGATCAACTTCATGGATTGGGGTAGACTTCCCAGCACTGTAGTGTTCAATCCTGGTATCACACCACTGATTTTGGCCCCTGGGAAACAGATGACAAGTTCACTATCTGGTTAGAAATGTCAATGACAACTACAAGATGAAGCATAGAGATTCATTCATTCATTCATTCATGGGGGGTCTGGAGTCTATCCAAGCTGTTTTCGGAGTTGCCAGCCAATCACAGGGCAAAACGAAACAAACACCCACCCGCCCTCACACTCAATCAGCCTGCCGTGCATGTTTTTTGTAATGTGTTAGGAAAACAGAAAACCACATGTGCCCGGCCTGAACATGTAAACGCCAGACAGGTCGGCCACAGCCTGACACTTACAAGCAAATGAATAGTGTAAGGAATTCTGACAAATAGCAAATTATTAAATAAACACACACAGACAAACACACACACACACACACACTCGTATTTTTGCGATGGCACTCCAAAATGTTTAGTTAAAGGACAACCGACGCCTCCGGATAAGTTGTGTCCATAATTTGTCAAATCACTTCAAATGACTTCTACTAAGCATATTTTACAAAGATTCCACGCCATATAGCTATGTTTTACGTTTTAAGACTCACGCTGAATATTCAGGAAGTCTTGTTTTCGAGTTGAACACAATGCCTGACGTAACGTCACGGAAGGAACGCCCTTGACCAAGAAAGCGACACACAATGCATTTTGGGTACTTTGTCTGAAAACTTTGTGTTGATCCATGTTGATGGTGAAATTAGAAGGAAAACACAAATAACACGATGGTGAATCATTGTGTGTTGCACCAAGACTACTATTTCATACGAGACACAAATTTCCAGCAGACAAATCAGCACATTTCCAACGGAGCTTGGGCACCATCTTGTGCATTTTCTGGGACGCTATATTGGAGTCCAGACGTCTCAAAATGATCCGGAAGGACTTCTTTAATCGATTGCAAACATTTATGCTTTCCTCTTCAGAACTATTTGAATCATATTCATAACTGGATGAGTAACAAGAAAGCATCTTCTCCGAATCTAAAGCCATTGTTTTGATTCTCGAGCAACGCAAAGACGTCTTGGCGTGACGTCACGAACAAGGGAGCGGCACCTTCTGAAACTCGCCATCCCGAGGTCATTTTGAAGTAGTTTTGGGATACTTAAATTCATTTTTATTGGTGTTTTGCATTTGACTAAAAATATCAGCGTGTGTGTTTTTGGTATTTTTAGATGCTATAAAACGTTTTTCTGATGTCAGGTAGGAAACAAAAAATGGTGTCGGTTGTCCTTTAAGAGTTTACTCTGACGGTGCAGTGTACCAGGAGAACCTTACCACAGCTTTTGACGTTGAAGAGAACGTGACTGTTATCAAGAATGTAGCCATTGAGGATGAGCCTCATGGGGAACTCGGCGAAGACGAAGCTCAGCTAGTGAAAGACACAATGAAGACACACTGTTGTAGATGATGGAGTCATAACAAACTTGCATGATTGGTTTCGGCCATCACACGGGCAATCGGCCGACAAATATCTTTTAAAAAAAAAAAAAACACTTAAAAAACATAGTAATTAGTATAATCATAACTTGGTGAAATAGTTTCAACACATGTTTTCTTATTACTCTGGAAACAATGATGTGTTTTTTTTCATCAGATATTAATTGGTGCCACATTTTTTCCTGTTTGGTTCATTTGCCACCTATGGATACATCATCCCACTATGGGCCTACACTGGATTCAATGTTTCGTGTAGCTTTTCGATTAATTGTAAGGTAATCGCTTTGTATTTGATTGTCAAATGGTGTTTTAGTCAGTTCATCGTGCTCGCGGGTATGTGTTCGTCTATATGTCAAGCACAATTGTGGTATTCTGCTTCCTGTACTCGGAAAAGGCTACTAGGTTATAAACTTCTGTTTTAATAGTTCAAAAAGTTTAATTCGTCTGTGTAAGCTCAGTCGTACAGGAGTGGTCCTTCAATAAAAATGTTTCTTCAGCCGTCATCTGTACTTCAGCCGTCATCTGTACAATAAAAATTTGCTGGTAGCTATATCCCTACTGTCCAGAGGTGGCGGTGCCAGACCTCTGCTTTGTTAAGTCCCAGCTCTAAGGTTGGGGGAGGAGAGGACTATTCCCTGAGGATACACTAAGTACTTCTTTTGTCCTGACTGATTATGGTCTATGACTGGCCCTGATTGTCCCATTCTCCCTGGTATCACTTCATCACTGACTAAGCCTATGTGGTAACTGACTAATCCTATGTGGTAACAATCTAAGAATTCTGTTGTAAGCACGATTCAAATTGAACCTCACACCACCACGGCGATTTAGTGAAGGGTTTTGCTGTTTTATAAATATAGATTATTTTACTCCCTTTTCAAACCGTCTATATTCTTTCGTTAAGATTTTAACCTCACCTGTCGTCAAATGAGATGTTGCTAGCTTTTAGGTGAATATGTACTGCAGATTGAGGCTCACTAGCATTATTCCCGCGATGTTGATAGTGTTTTTTTTTTAGAATTTGTTGAGTCTCCCCAATGTATTGCTCTTTACAATCTTCATTTTTACAATGTATCTTTTGGATGCACTAATTTTTGACTTAGTGTTTTTCGGTTTGACATAAGTAGGAATTTTGTGTTGCCAAAGGACCCTTTGTAGTTTTTCAGCTTTTTCAGCTAACTCAATTGACGACAGTGAGGTTAATATCTTAGCCTGAGCTGCCAGCAAATTTTAGTCCACTGACGAAGCTTTTTGGATGAGAAGCGAAACGACCGACACCTTCAAAGTACAGACGACGGCTGAAGAAACCTTTTCATCGAAAAAAAGGTGAATTATTTATTTAGATTGGCTATCCAGTGGTTGCAGAGTCCTAATTAGTGATTGCCTTGGAGCATCATGATCATGCTGTTTTGAAGCAGATTAAAATGGGAAATGTCTTTCACGTTTTATGCATGTCCACGCTGATTGTCACATTTTTGTGCGAGTGGTTGAGGTACTCACATGGAAGATGACATTGAAGATTGAGTGGAAGATGATGATGTATTTGTGGCACACTCCCTTTGGAATTTTCTTCTGCTCCTGTACGTGCTCTTCCTTATAGTTGACGTATTCATAATACTGTTGTGCCATCCTGTGTGTGTTGTGACAAATAACTTTTGGGGGGTCTTCAATGCAAAGGTAATATTTCTCAAACCATATTAAAATGGATTCCACACTAGTGAAATCATATTTTACTTCCATTAATGTTTGAAAACAATGTTATGAAAGAATGAATGCAAATATGTTGACCTCAAAAGGGAAATACAACCAAACTACTAAAAAATGTACTATCATGACTAAAATCAATGAAGCTGAAGCCAGTACCGAATTATCCAGTTCGGTGATTTGGCCCATTTGGCTCGTGTTAATGCACATGCGTAATATCCTTTCTTTTTATTTTAAGTGCTTGTCCTTAATAGGTGTGCGGGTTTTCCAACTTTTGTTCAAAAAACACAGGTAAACAAGTGTGCCTTATGATCCCTGCACGTTCTCACCTTGTGATATAATTACCAAGGGAGGCCCATAGTGGCACGATGGCCACACCGATGGCAACAGCAGACGGAACCAAAGTGTAGTAACGCTCCCAATAATTGGTTGAGACAAAAAAGGCATAGATTCCAGAAGCCAGAAACATCATCCACTTTGTTCCTAGAAACCTTGAATGAAGACATTAGGTTGATATGGTTTATCAGAAGACCATTGTCTGATGGAGGAGCTGTTGTACAACTACCTGATGAGAATGGGGGTGTACAGCAGCCCTGCGATGGGCGTGACGTTGATTCCCCTCAGCATCTTCCGATCAATGTCTTGGAGGCCGAGGTTGCTATACTTTACTTCCCGATAAGTAACATCGTAATGAAGGATAAGCTGCATTTGCAGTAACCCTGGTTAATGCACATCACAAGATATACAATTGACTTTGTGGCTGCGTGTCCCCAAATATTACAGTGCCTTCTTACCCATGTACACACTGTATGTAATCATGGCTCCAAAGCTGGCTGCAAGAACATTCTTAATAACTCCAAAACGCTTCCTCCTGTAGTATTTTCTCTCTTCCTCTTCCTCATTGTATTCTGCCTGCGGACCCAAAAATTCCTCCATCTTTTGAAAACAGGAGTAAAATGAGAACGGATCACAATCGTCAATACAGAAGCATCACCTGCAGGAAAAAAAAAGACTTCAACCCAAAGATTGATGATCACAAGGACTAGATATGTTAGGTTTGATATAACATTGTATAGTAGAAATCTCACTTGGCCCTGCATGGTGCCTTCTTGTCCCGCATCCAGCATGTCATTCGCAGCGCCATTGGGAGTTGCGAAAATCGGATTCGCGTCTTTGAGCACTTCCTCCAGATCCATGGCCGCCATCTAGTGGCTACGAGGAGTTCAACATCATATTCAGGATCTTTGACAGCAATCAGTGAGTGCACTGTAATCGTGTGCTAACACGATTCAATCTTTATTTACCAACAAAATGTTGGATTTCAAATAGTTTGCTAATATTAAGGCAACTACTTCTTGAATTTGACTGATTTATTTGATGAACAAAACATGCACATTGTCTACTTCGATACCCATATTACAGTTGTTTTTTTGGGTTGTTTGTGGTGTGCTCTTGTAACATATCCAAAACTTGGAAAATGGGTCAGTCGTGAGCAACAGTCATGTCATTTTCAAGTGTCAGCAAATGGCAAAGTGGCTGTAAAATGAAAGAAACACAGATGGATTTTGCTGCTTTATTCATATTCCACAAATAATGCAATATGAATCACAATGCCGTATTTAGTGTTGGGCCGTCTAAACTTTCTGAGGAGATTAATTCCTGCCATGGGCTTTCAGTCTGGTTACTGGTTATGGTGGTTCTCGGTTTTATGCATATTACATAAACTATTACCTAACGGGCCTTAAATATTTTATTCTTTACTTCTCTCTATTACTTCCCCATTGTAATGACTTTGTAAATTTATTTTCTGTTTCACTCAAAACATATTATTTCTTTGTTGTAACAATATTGTCAATGAGCCCCCCATTGGCTGCTAAACAAATTACTAATTGTATGTTGAAATGATGAAATCCAACATTTCAGAGCATAAGTGCTACTACTATTAATATATGTTTTAAAATAAACTAAAATCACACCATTTTTAGGCTGGGTTAAACTAGTCTGACAACAGCTTTTATAACTACAATTTTTTTGCATCTCTTAAATCACAGGCGTCAAAGTCAAGGCCCGGGGGCCAAATCCGGCCTGCCACATCATTGTTTTCGGCCCGCGAAAGCAAATCAAACTGGTGAAATTCCATGACGCTTGCTAAAATCCTACCCAAATTTTCCCATTTTTGGATGTGAACCACAATAACAGTCATTATTCTTGACTTCAGAATCGAAAACTAATTATTCATTAATTTGTTGTGCGCTCTATATGTAATATGTGGAAGGTGTTAAACATTCTAATGGCTTCCCCAAATTCAAAACAGCCCCCAAGAGGAAACCATAAGTACAATGTGGCCCGCTCCAAAAAAATGACTTTGACACCCCTGTCTTAAATGATTATTGCCAACTTTATAAGTGTAGCGTATGACATATTGTACTTGAATTAAACATGGTGAAGACACAAGTGCTACCTGGGATTTATGTTTAAAAAATGACGAAAAAATGTTTGTATTTCCACATTCTTACATGTCCTGCCTGTTAGTCGATTGGTTAGTGCATCAGCTTGACATCACTGAAGTCCTGTTCGATTCTGGCTCCGACCTTACTGTGTGATTTCATGCTCACTACCCGACTCCCAGACCATGCCGATGTTAGACATGGGCTGCTTTCTTTGTTTTTAATACGTTTCGTGAAAGTGAAACCGATAGAATGATTGGGGTGTCAAATGACACACTTAGAAAGTTGGCGAGAATCATGAAAGATATGCAAACTAAATAAACTTTGTAGTTAATAACTAAAACATTCAAACAACCTGTTGGGTCGTGCACTCTCACCTCAAGTAGACCGTATTGACGGTGGTCATACACGGCAAACCACTTACCATGTGGGACACACTCGAATCGAGTCGTGAGGAGCGTGGAGAAAGACGTCCTGCGTCCACCCAAGCAAGGGAGCCTCTTCTTTCACGTAGCGAATAGGTTCGTCTTTCGCTTTCGAACGTGTGGGCTACAGGTATACGTATACTGATGAGTTTCGAGAGGAACCGAAAGCCACTTTTTCTTCACTTCCTCCCAATCTGTTCGTGTTTATTTTAAAGGGCCAGGCACAAATATGCTGCCTCACTCAATGGCTGGAATAATCGTTCCAATATCCGCTACGATGTTTATTGCTAACACTCATGTTGACTCCGTCAAAGAATCAAATTGCTTTATTCGGATTAGGAGAAAATAAACATTGTATCCATGATGATATGCAGTCAGACGGCTGACGGCGGGGATTAAAGGCAACACATAAAATGAAATGAAAAAATATTGTAATACATGGTCCACCAATAGCACAATACGGACAAGAATGACAGAGAAGCTTCTGTACATGTATATGATAAAATATGAGGGTACAATGTCCTGCATAATTCAATGTTTTCCAACATTTTTGTTATATTTTGACCCCCCCCCCCCCCCCCCCACACACACACAGACAACAGTTCAATACTGTATGTTGAATAATTCTCACCATTTCAAATACGAGATAATGTTTCACATTCAACTCACTCTTTCAAGTACTGTATATGCACTTTAAATAGTTTTAACTCAAATCAAATAATGTCAATATACACAGTGGACCCCACACAATTAGTGTTTTTCAAACACCTTGGTGCATTTTAATTGCCAATTTCATTGTTTTTTTTTTTTCAATATGCAGATTTTCATGAACTCGAGCCAGCCACTCCAGCGATTATCAACTTATGTTAAGCATGACGTGTTAGAAGAGAAGCGAATTTTTCATGATGAAGAGGGTCCTGATAGCGACTGTGGTGAAAGTTGACCGGTGATTAACTTGCAACTGCAAGCAGGTCAGCATACAGTACAGCAAGTGTTGAATGCAAGATAAACTTGTTTGATATTTTACTGTAATTCAATGTCGAACTAATCATCTAACGTAAAAAATAACAAATGCAATCATATCCATTCATCATATCCACACAAGTCCACATCCAGACAGGCTCTTAAGACTGTTCCAGAAAGATTTGAAGGTGTACTCATATTGCGAGTGTACAACATGCTCAGACACTTTCATGTATGCCTTGAACGGAGCCAAGTTTGTCCCACTGGAGCCAAATGAATTTGAATTCTGATGTGTTTGCCCAAACACCACCCAAATAAAACCCTTCCTTTTAAGCATCCACACATGCTAATTCCGTTGCCATCATAGATTCTTTTGTACAAAATCTTCAGTAACTTGTCCTGTTCTCTGTGTCGCTATCCGCTGCCGACAGCTGCTTTCCTCATCATATCCTCATCTTGGACCGAGAGCTCCGTTAGCTTGCGTCCTAGTCTCTCGTGGAGGTCCAGGTATTTGGCCACGCAGCGATCAAGGCACACAGACTCGCCCTTCGTCAGCTCTGCCTCTTTGTAATGTGGGGGCACACATTTTCGGTGGCAGGCGTTGGTCATTCTGCAAATGAAAAGTGTACTTGAGCCATTATTTGAATTAGTGTTTTACTTCACTGGGTCTAACTTTTTATCATCCAGTGAAAGATTGTATAGATTGGTGAGATATGCAAAGTAAAGCAGCACGTCAAATCATCGTTACAGTAGACATTTCTTAACAGATAAGTCTTGGTGTATTTTTTTAAATATGATGTTAAACCGAATCATTTTATATAGCCTGACAGAATGTTCAGCCAGAGAGCTAAGCAAATTCCATGGAAGTGTAGATCTCACAATGTGGAGCAGACATTTTTAACTGGAAATACATGTTGAACCGATTGCAAATATGTGTTAATGTACTTGTAGGCTAAATTCTAAAAACTGCACATACCCACATTTTTTTAAAGCATTTGGCCTTTACCAATACATTCAAAAACGAAATTACATTGTTCATGAATGACATTTTGTTCCTATTAGGCCACTGGTTGTGTGCATGCATACATTTCACATGCACATTCCCCATGGCATTAGGAGGAAAATAAATGGGCTTGTATCTTCAAACTAACCTTACCTGCCATCTTAATTCTCATAGTACTTGTAAGTTTACAAAAACCTGAGAATCCAACTGGTCATTTTCTCCAGAGTAGCGCCTCTGGACCATCCAACCAATCACAAAGCAACAGTGAATGGGGGGACGATATGTTATCTACAAAATGAAGACACCGGTGAAGGGGTCTCGCTGGCCGTATTCTGTGCAATTACCAGTGACGTGCAGTCAGGGGAGGCCGTGCCTCACCTGTCATCATGGAAATATCAAATGAAAAAACAAATTAAACAGTTTTATTTATTTAGTGATTTGTACTTTAAAGTTCTTTTCCATTTAACTTCACCATTTTTGGATTTATTTTCAAAATCGCTGAATTTTCCCATTTACCGTTCAAATACTAAGTAGAGACGAGCGGTGAGGCATCAGCCGGCTGAGCCTCACCATGGCTTGCGCAATGACTGTGCTAACTGTGCTGGCTTGCTCTGCAGTGAGACCGCATTGCTGCATATCACTATTAAAGTGTTCAAAAACTTTTAGTATATGAATTAAATTTCTACACTTTAGATGGTGTATATAATGTACAGTCATTTTATATTATAAACACTGTACTACAGTGTTTATTTTATTTTTATGAAAAATGTGTGCATAGGTGAGGAACACAGTTCTCCTGCCTCATGACAGGGGGCGCTGGTGATTAGAGATTATTGCGCCTCCTCGACTGCAGAATAATAGAGTTAGTGAGAGCAAGCTACAGTAAACAGTTAGTGCAACCATCCAGTCATTTTTTCGTGTTGCTTGGCCTTATTTTCTGCTTGGGGTGTTTATGAAACGGTTTTGCACATTTACAGTACACTGTTGACATTTTTTATTTTGCTATGCTTCGAATATCTTGCTTCTATCCTTTCACCACCCCCTATCCTCTTTCAAATTGCTGATGTGGACTGCAAATTTCTCCATTGCGGGACGAATAAAGGTTTTCTGATTCTGATTTCTGACATTTTTACTATGCCTAGAATAGTACAACGGTATCTTGTTTTTTTATCCTTTCACTCCCCCCTCCCCTTTCAAATTGCTACTGTAGACTCCAAATTTCCCAATTGTGGGACGATTAAAGGTTTCTGATTCTGATATATTACATGATTGAATATTGGAACAACAGTGGTCACGTTCATTAGGATGCTCTAAGAACCATAGCGATATCCATCCATCCATTTTCCGTACCGCTTATTCCTCATTAGGGTCGCGGGTGGTGCTGGAGCCTTTTCCAGCTGTCTCGAGGGGGACACCCTGAATTGGTTGCCAGCCAATCGCGGGCCACACAAGACGTACAACAGTCACACTCACACATAGGGAAAATTTGGAGTGTTCGATCTGCCAGCTCTGCATGTTTTTGGGATGTGTGAGGAAACCGGAGGACCCGGAGAAAACCCACACGGGCCCGGGGAGAACATGCAAAGTCCACACAGGGAGGCCGGAGCGGGACGCGAATCGACGACCACGGTGAAGCCGGCGTGCTAAGCACTCGACTACGGGGGTTCCCATCATAGCGATATGTGGAGTATGTATTATATGACCTAATGTTTTAATAAAAGCTGACATGTTCGTTGAGATTCATTCATTAACGAATCAATGAATCGTGTGTAGTGTTTGATGGGACGTGTCTATTGTGGGTGCCGTCAATGGTTATTGTTGAACAATACGTTTTCTTTCTCGTGCTTAACGTGAACACAAGTGCGGATACTGCTGGCACCTGTGTGTCGATAGTTAAGACACAGTGCATTAACAATGTTCCAGACACTAATTCGTAGTCGACTCCATTGATTCTTTCAATTACGTGTCAAGTTGACGCTAAGCGAGTGAGCAGTATTTCAATGAATGAACCCAGCTAGCTCTCATTAGCTCATTGCAACTTTACCGGTTGTACATGTCAGCCATCATCTCCACTTCAAGCTCCGCCGCCAGCTGCTGAGCTCGCAATGGATCCATGAGAGCAAACACACCGCCGCAAAGAACTGTTCTCCCTGGACTGTAGCGAAGTTCCTAGCCGGTGAGGTTTGTATAACCTTCAAACTCGAACCACATGTGCATTCACATTTCCGCCAACACTTCCGCTGTCAATAAAGTTAAATTCAAATATCGACTATAAAGTCAGACGCCCTCTATTGTGCTCAATAGGTAATTTCAGTAAGAGAATCCAATACCAGAGTACAGTATAATTAAACATGTTTACTCCACATTATTGGCAGTTCAACGCATACTGTCACATGTGATGGTGTCAGCTGACTTCGACAATACGTAAATCATCACCATTGTGTTATTCGGAATAAACTGGGCGGCACATTGATTTTGCGTCCACCGGTCATTTAAATTAAAAGTTTCTTAAATTAAGTAGTTTACATTGCAATTTCCATGTATAATCTATACTCCTATAATATTTGCTCATGATTCTAGGGATATTTTATGTATAGAATTGCATTGTTGTCGAGTCAGTTTCTAGTCCAATGTGAACTACTTCAATAAAGTAAATATAGTTTTTTTTAATGTATTTTTACAGTAACATGGAGTTGGCAGGATCCCTTCTTTGCAAATATAACATTCTGCTGACTTAATTCTGATTCTCAATGTGATTTTCTTTTATTAAATACTTATTTGTCAAGTTTTGCAATGTCCTGATTATTTTTTCTTTTATTTTATTGTGGTGCTCTGAATTGTTTCATTATGGTGCTCTGAATCATTCTCATTTCTCTATTGAGCAACAGTATCAATATACAATTAAATAATAAATTAAAATACATATTAACTATGAACAATTGTAGTTTTCTGTGCCATTTTACACATGCATGAACTTACTGAGATCAGACACGTTTTGGCTGTTTGATTTTCTGATTGGCTAGTAACATTGTAGGGTAACTAGTCCGGCTGGCTGGTAAGAAAAAAATATGAATGCTGTTATGAACATTTCAAGAGCTATTAAGTCTTCTGCACACTGGTGTATATTCAGTATACCGGTAAATTGAATACATAGAAAATACAAGCTTACGAACTTAATTGGTTTCCAGAAAAGTGTAAGGTGAAAAGTTCATCTGCCAAACATTCATTTCCCATAAGAAATCATTAAAAATTAGAAAGATCCATTCCCAGGTCCCCATAAAACAATTTTCTACTAAATAAGCCTTACAACTACACAAACTATATAGTTGTATTAAGTTCATTCTGTCTACTTGATATCTAATTTAAAACAGATTCTTATCTTACATACAGTGTATTGTAGGTGTTTCAAATAAATTTGTATACTTCCGCCTTCGTCAGAGTGTGGGTGACACTCTGACGAAGGCGGAAGTATACGCCGAAACAAATCAGGTATTTGAAACACCTACAATACACTGTATGTAAGATAAGAATCTGTTTTAAATTACACAAACTATACCTTATTTTATGTATAATAAATGTGCTATTGTATTGTAATTAAAGAAATAAACTGGACTATATAATAAAGTCATTTTATTTACTTTTGTTATGGTCATTGATGTAGTTACCTCTTGATGATATCCGAGTGAAGCTGCCGTGCTTTCTCTCCGATAATACATTCACTAACAATGTCCCCTGTTAGCTGCTTTTCGGTAATCCAAATCAAGATACTTGCTTAGACAACACAGAAACACCCTTAGCCACATGTAGCAATAGACTTAGCATATTGGTACAGGGACGCTAAGTCACACAAACGCACACCTTGTTTGTGTTTTTTGATGATCTCCTTCTTCTGCTCGACCATAATTTTCTTTTGTGTCCTCTTCGGCTTAACTCTAGCCTGTGGTTGGGTCTTTTTCGGTCTCATAATAGCAAAAGTACTACACTCAATAGCAAACCACGTCTGCACTCAAAAGGGGTGTGGAAAAACTAGTCTACCAGCCACCGTGGCGCGGTTCGACCGTGCGGTTTGGTGTTCATCCGCCGAAAACTAGTCTGCAAGCCACCGTGGCGCTGTGTGTGTTGGTTTGTCTGCCGAAAACTAGTTCGTATGCCAAGATTATATTCTCGCAAATGTAATATTTGTAAGGCGAAAAGTTTGTGAGCTCAAACTTTCGTAGGCCGAGGTATCAATGTACAGTAAAGTCTCGTTATATCGATATCGGATATATCGATAGTCCCGGTTATATCGATACTATTTCTATGCACGCACGGAGAAAATTACATGCAAACAGGGTCAGATATATCGATAGTCCCGGTTATATCGATATTTTTTCGGACTCCCTTGAATATCGATATAACAAGACTTTACTGTATATTACTTTAACTGTGTAAAACGGTGTAAAATACAGTATCAATGTTTCAGCGATAAATATTTCATGGAGTTATCCTTTGTAAATAACTACCTTCAATAAGGAGGATATGCATTGCAAAAACTGCCTAGGTGGATACTTCGTCTAAATACACTTTGAGTTGTACATTATTCATCATGGTTTTCTTGAGAACATTAGGTTTTACAATGACTATTTTCTGTCATTATGAAATAATGCGGAAGTCAGTGACGATCAAAGAGAAATCTTGGAATTAACAGTAACATTTCTACTGTGAAGGGAATCCTGTTGGACCGGTTCCTGTTTATTTTAGCCCTACCTTATAAAATCAACAAATTCCATATGTTTGTATGGCAGATATGGTGAGCATGATATTAGTGTTCCAGTATGAAGGATTTTTTTCATGCACAGATGCTGCTTTCCCTCATAGTTTCCTCATGTCACACCAGTTTAAACAACCTCACAACCATCCGGGATGTTGGCGCTGAGTGTACCATATGAGTTATTTTCCAGGTTTCTCGTGCATTTATTCAAAACTTCACTGTGCTCATTATTTTGGGACTATTCAAACACAATTTGACAGGTCAAGCTGTAATCATGCACCACGAGGTAGAAAACAGCAACAATAATTCTTTAATAGTATCAGACACAAACTCCTGAGATTACAAAAGGAATACATCTTTTTGCCGATGGATTTTTAAAACATACATGAAAGCGGATTATATTTGGTTCTGGAAGAAATATATTCATTGATCCACTCATTTCCTTATCCCGACATGGCTCCCATGGCGTGCTGGAGCCTATCCCAACTGTCTTGGGGAAGTAGGTGCGATACACCCTGAACGAGTTGCCTGCCAATTGCAGGGCACATACAAATGAACAATGAACAACCATACACGGCCACAATCACACCTAGGAACAATTTGGAGTGTAGCATTAACCTGCCACGCATGGCTTTGTATTACAAAAAAATCTATCTATCTATCCATCTATCTATCTATCCATCTATCTATCCATCTATCTATCCATCTATCTATCCATCTATCTATCTATCCATCTATCTATCCATCTATCTATCCATCTATCTATCCATCTATCTATCCATCTATCTATCTATCTATCCATCTATCTATCCATCTATCTATCCATCTATCTATCTATCTATCTATCTATCTATCTATCTATCTATCTATCCATCTATCTATCCATCTATCTATCTATCTATCCATCTATCTATCCATCTATCCATCTATCTATCCATCTATCTATCCATCTATCTATCTATCTATCTATCTATCTATCTATCTATCTATCTATCTATCTATCCATCTATCCATCCATCTATCTATCTATCTATCTATCTATCTATCTATCTATCTATCTATCTATCTATCTATCTATCTATCTATCTATCTATCTATCTATCCATCTATCTATCTATCTATCTATCTATCTATCTATCTATCTATCTATCTATCTATCTATCTATCTATCTATCTATCTGCCTCCCTCCCTCTCTCTCTCTCTCTATCTCTATCTATCTCTTTTTCTCTTTATCTCTTTCTCTTTCTCTTTCTCTTTCTCTTTCTCTCTCCTCCCTCCCAGGAACGACAGTCAAATGGCGCCAACATTCCAGAGAAACCGGAGGAACATGCAAGATCCACACAGGAAAGCTGGATTCGAACCCTTCTCCTCTGCACGTTTTCCAGTGGCAGACCATGGCTTCAGACCATGGCTTTCGTGCATGCATAAGACATCGTGCAAACACATTGATACATGTTTCTAATGTATACAATTTTAAATACATGCCAATGCTTTTGATCGTTTTAATCCATTGTTTTGATTCGTTCGTTCATTCATTCATTCGTTCATTCTTCATTTAAAGGCAATTTAATTTATTTAATATTTAATTATTTTTTTTAAATTGCATTCTTTAGTGATAGAAAGAAACAAACAACTTGAGCTTTGCATTTTGAGCAGATCACGAAGAAAATTAAGCATTTCCTTTCTTGATGTGTGACGTTTGCCTTTGTGCTTTATGTCCATCGGACCATAGTGGATACATCTCGTTAGGTATATTAGATTACTCCTTTGTCGAATAGATCTCTCGATGGGAGGCGCTGACATGTACGAATGTAAATAAAGAGGTTAACATTGTGAATTGAGACGTGTTCAATCGTTTGTGATCGGAGCTTTCACTTCCAGGTGCAGACAACTGCGGTCCAGTCAAAATTCAACACGAAATGCTTAGAGCTTGATAAATACGCATGCGCATGAGAGCTCACCCCTCTAGTTTCTGCTTGCACTGCCACGTTAGTAGCGGTAGACACAAAGTCGAAAGCTACTAATCGCAACTCCGAGCAAGAACATCGCCGACAAATTGAAAACCCCAACTCTTCTGTCCAACGTTGGCCCGCCGCCACTCCCGCTCTCTTTTTTTTCAAAGCAACACTCCGAAGGCAAAAAATGTTCAAGTTTTTCATCCTGTGCACGTTAGCTGTAGCCACTCGGGCTGAGATCGCTCAGGAAGGCGACGTTCTGGTGCTGAAGAAGAGTAACTTCGATGAGGCTCTCCAAGCGCACCCAGACATCCTGGTAGAATTCTGTAAGCAATGCACACTTTTCCAAACTCAATGTTTTGTTCGTTTGCTTGCTCACATTAATCGCTTTGTCAGTTAGCGTGCTCGCAAACTAGCCAGACATAATTAGCAGCAAACTGTCACGTTCGACAGGTTATATTACAAGTGACGAATTGGCATAGTCGGGCTCATTAAACATTTATACCGTTTGCCCACGCGTGCACTTTCGACTTAACTGCCGGTAAAAATGTTTTCATGTTGTCAGGACTGCGTGACCATTCGGCAAGCCCCGTCGCTGCCCATCTTTAAAATCCGCCTCAAAACTCAGTTGTATTCTTTGGCATTTGATTCCGCATGACACAGACTTGAATTTAGTTTAACCGTTTGGTGCTTTCTATCCTCTTTGTTACCGTCTTTGTTATTGTTGTTTTATATATTGTAGTAGCGTCACGCGCGGCATGCCGTACACAGGGGGGGGGGGCTGTTTTAAAGTTCTCTATAAATACAGTTGAGTTATTTATTGCTTTATATATTGTCGTTGCTCCAAATACAGTACACAGCGAGGGCTGTTTTAAATTTATAAATACAGTTGAGTTGAACTGATGACAAAGTAGAACATTTGTGATGCCCAGTGTCAGCAAAACTTGCGTCACGCCGACAATCTTTACTCCAGGCTTGTTACCGTGATTGCCAAGAAAATATTTAATAACATTTAATTCGTTTGCTATCTGAGCTTGTGAATTTGGTGGGGTTTTGTCCAATATAGCAAAGAAATAGAGCATTGTCGGGGAATGAGTCGCACTTTGTAAAGTCCGCTGGACTGGAGTCAAGATGGTTTGTGCCGCGACGTCACTCCCTGTGTGGACCAGTCACAGCTGGACGCGAGTCAGACAACCCAATGGATTGAGGATGGGCAGGATGAACTTTGTTTGCGTGCGCACATATTGGTTGGGCGGGATTTCAATGGAGGTGAAGAGCTAAGTTGACGTGTACTTAACGAAAATTCATGAGCGTGTTTGCACAGATTGCACATCCGTTACATTTCACTGTGACGTAATACAGGCGTTTTCGGTCGTGGTTTACAAAAGACTACATTGGACTTTACGGCATGTCAAACTGCTGTCGGGAGTAGCGCCGTTTATTTATTTATTTTTTTTTTTTTTTTGGGGGGGGGTCTAGGCTGACCTCAACCAAAAAGGGAAAAGAATAAATCAGTCCAAAGGTAATTATTAGTATTATTCACTGCAACCCAATTTGTAACATTACTTGTGGTGGGCAGTGACTGAACCTAACAAATAGTGAAACTCTGAGCACTTGATACCTCGTCCCTAATTTGTTTCCTGTTCAAATGCCTATGCCACAAGATGGTAACAAAGCACTACTGATGTCTAAATATTGCTCAGTTTACTTCAACAGCGTGTCCACAAGATGGTGCTCAAGTATGACTTTAACCTGAGCACAAAACTAGCGAAAGGTGACCCGTATTCGACCTCCCTCCCCCTTCAATGAAAGAATGTTAAAGTTTCACTGAATGGGTGCATTTGCGAATGACAAACCGCAAATATGCAGGGGTTTATCATAATCAAAATGTTGCTGAAAACATGTGCTTGAGATTCAAAATATAAAGTATCGATACAAGTTTATAAAACACACTTTGGTGTATTTAGCACTAGTGTCATACCTCTTGTCTCCTCAGCCTTGTGTGTGTCTTGGGTTTGCGCGGATTAGTGAAGACTCTTTCCAAGCTTTTATAGCCTCAATTATGCGGGCTGTAAAATAATTCCACCTCCATGCCAAATCTCACATTTCTTTCTGTGTCGCATTCTTCAGTTGCCCCATGGTGTGGTCACTGCAAAGCCCTGGCTCCAGAATATGCCAAGGCTGCTAGCATGCTGAAAGGTGAGGGTTCGACTATCCGCCTGGCTATGGTTGACGCAACTGAAGAGACAGATCTGGCTCAAGAGTTTGGCGTCCGTGGATACCCCACCATCAAGTTCTTCAAGGGAGGAGACAAGGAGTCCCCCAAAGAGTATTCAGGTACCAAACTGTTGGGTTTGTATCTTCTGTGCACATGATGGTTCAATCCCTTTCAATCGGCATGGATTAACTTAAATGTATGTAGAGATAACGCGACTTGGATGTGACTGGAGTACGCTGGTGTCAGTGGAATACTGTCAGGGCTGATGACTGGGAAAATCATGGAGAAAAACATAGATTTTTGCCTCTCCACATCTAGTATTTTTTTAATTCAAGTTAATTTTTAACCCTAAACAGCTGCGTGTTTGCTTTCAACATTTAGCTTGTAGTCGACGTGCACATTCCACCATGATGTCCCTGATCCACTGGTGAAGAGACGCTTTGATCCTCTCCTCTTTCATCTGGAACTGCTTTATGTAACAAAGAGGGTACAGAAAGTGCTTAAGAATGAATGTCTGTGTCTTTGAGTTGTTTTTTTGTTCTTTTGGCGCTGCGAGAGTGGCTGCCTTTCCAGCAGCTCCTGTGTTTTGCTTTTCTACTTTCATTTCTTTCATAACTTTGCTGCTGTGAAATGTAAATTTCTCCACTGCGAGACTAATAAAGGCAAATCCAATCAATCCAATCCAAAATGAATGACATCAAAGGTGCCTTTCCAGCAGCTCCTGTATTTTGTTTTTGACTTCTTTCTTTCCTTACCTTGTGCTTTCATAACTTTGCTGCTGTAAAATGTAAATTTCTCCACTGCGAGACAAATAAAGGTACATCCAATCCAATCTTTCGTGCAGAGTAAAGTTGTCTTTCCTTTCCTCTCTGAAAAGTGAAGCATTAATTTTCTCTAAAACTTTCAGGAAGCTGGGCTGCGCACTGGAATGACAATGTTTATTTCACACATTAATTATAAATAAATGCAGTCGACCTAACTTTTAACGTTTACCCAAGTTCTTTACTCTTAAGCTAGTTTATACAAGAATGACTTGCAAATGGTAATTTTGTTTCTCTGGTTTCTTGTTTCAGCTGGAAGGCTAGCAGAAGACTTTGTCAACTGGCTGAAGAAGCACACAGGCCCCGCTGTCACCACCCTGGCTGATGTCACTGCGGCACAGACTCTGATAGCCGACCACGAGGTGGTGGTCATTGGATTCTTTAAGGTGAGGAAATATTTTGTGAATAGTTCTCAGACACATTTCCTCAAAACATGGCACGAAATACAATCCCAGAGATCCCATCTTATCCCAGTAAGTCCCAAGACTTGAAAATATCCTAAGATAAATGTTAGCGATATGAATAATGCCGACTCACGGCGTCAAAGTATGCACTGTTGCAAGATCAATTGTGTAGATGTAACTGAAGCACAACATTAAATTTCCATATTTACACATTCATTTTGTGAACATTGTGTTCAAAATGCAGGGATCAATCAGAATGAGGCTATGAACGTTTTTTTTTTGGCAAATGAAGTTTAAATGTATGAATTTTTGAATAACTGCGATTGGCTGGCAACTAATTCAGGGTGTCCCCCGCCTAGTGGCCGAAGACGGCTGGGATAGGCTCCAGCACCCTCCCGCGACCCTAATGAGGATGAAGCGGTACAGATAATGGATGGATATTTTAATAATAATTTATGGATACAAATCTTGTTCATCTCCCCCTACACCCAATTGTCACATACACATAGTTCACATACACAAGACTAAGATACCATATTGTCCGGTGTATAAGGTGCACCCACAATGAATGGTGTATTTTCAAACATTTTCCATATATAGGGTGCACCGGACCATAAGGCACACCTTCAATGAATGACATGTTTAAAAAAGTTTTCCATATGGAATTATAAGGCACTACAGTAGAGGCTAGGATTACGTTTTATATATCCCAGCATGGACCGCGGACTACTTCTACAGGGGGGAAACAGAGTCGGTGAATGCTGACAGTAGTTGCTAGACCTGTTGTGGCTCAATATTACTTCACACATAAGGCGCACCTGTGTATAAGATGCAGGGTCATCTTTTGAGGAAAATGAAGGATTTTGGGTGTGCCTTATACAGTGAAAATACAGTACTTTAGAAAGAATGCATAAAAATCTGAAGAGTTTGTCAGCCCAATTTCTTTGAATATATTTTTGACTTCTTTGTCAGTGTAACTCTGACCAATCTTTGTTCGTAGAATGTGGAGTCTGCCGAGGCCCAGGCGTTCGAAAAAGCAGCAGAAGCAGTAGAAGACATTCCCTTCGGCATGACATCAGATGATGCAGTTTTCACAAAGTTTGAGGTGTCCCAAGATGGTGTTGTTCTCTTCAAGAAGGTGAGTGCAATTTTGTTTTTTCTCACTCTGTATTGTTTTAGTGGTGGGTTTTATATTCACTGAATACTGCAAAGCTCTCTCTAGTTAGAAGTTCTCATCCACTGTGCTATGAAACCGAGCAAGCTAGCAAAGGTAGCGGGGCTAACATCACATGCACTGAAGCCTGTGTCCTTATTCCATCCATCATATTCGGCAAGAATATAGTAGGTGCGCCTCTTAACTATAAACCATTGTGGCAAGTGGTTTAGTCTTTTACAAACACCAGTGTCCTCTCTGCGGGTAACTGTTGGGTCGTCTAGCAACCCACTATTTCCCCGAGCAAGCTCAGAGGCCTTTCTAAATTCAATCCAAAGGAATGCAGGCGGCTACATGCAGCAGCAGTCTGGATTTTTGGCTTTTCATCTTCATTGTTCGATTTAATACGTTTTCATTGGTGTGTTCATATTATTGACCCAAGGATTTTTGTGCAGCCTTCATTGAGCTGTTCATTTTTCCCTCCAATCCCTACATCATGAAGGAAAAGACATGAAGTCATTGGTTCAGAGGTGTAAAAGTAAAATGTTGTAAATGGGTCATGTGTGACTTGCGGTTGCAGCGTTTTTGGTTTACAGATTTGTAAACTGATAATGTTGACCCCCGGCAGGGTATCAACTCTGTCAGGCTAATTTCAGCCCGTCAGAGCCTCTCCCACATTTCTTCTCGCACCACTGCTTTGCAAGGTATGCTCATGACATCATTATGTGAAGCCAATGAGATTTAACTATTCTTTCGATCTGGGGCACATTGACATGAGCAGATGAATGTAAGCGTTATTACATGGTTGATGGTGCTGTTGCAGCATAAATTGAGCATGAGAATATGCAAGTTATTCGAATGAGGTCTGACATTCATTTTTAGGTGCTGTCCTTGTCATACGCAATAGATATGTGCCAATATGTTTTGGTGGAGAGAAAAAATAACAAAACTACCAGTACAACGTTTTGAGTGACATTGTCTGGTTCCATGAGGACATATTTTGATGGACAGCATCGCCACACAATCAATTTAAAGTTAAATTGGCTCCCACCTTTGGTTTTACTTGATGATCAGTCTTATCCTGCATTCCAACAAATGCTAAGGTGGTACAGTGGCATGAATGTTAAGCGTTTGGTGTTGTGCATGTTATCCTGAAACTTGTACGATGAATAAACTAGAGCGCTTAGTGATTTAAAACAGATTCTTTAATTACAGACAGTGTATTGTAGGTGTTTCAAATACCTGACATGTTTCGGCGTTTCAGCGTCTACTTCGCGGAAGGCGGAAGTAGACGCCGAAACATGTCAGGTATTTGAAACACCTACAATACACTGTAAGTAAAGAATCTGTTTTAAATTACATATCAAGTAGACAGGATGAACTTAATACAACGATAGAGCGCTTAGTGCTTCGGGACCAAGCAATCTAATATGAAACAATGGAGTCCCGTGGCATTCACCAGTCTCTTGCGAACAAATGGCCAAAGCATATATCATTTTGACCTGGTTTTGTTCTTTTTAATGGTTTCTTGTCACCCTTCTGGATCATACTTTCTGAGCTGAAATTAAATTTCTTGGTGAATATTAGTTACTCTGTCATTCGTTCAAGGTGATTAGCTCTAAACTGTCAGTGCAAGTCAATCCTTCCTCTAGATCAGGGGTGTCAAAGTCATTTTTTGCCGCGGGCCACATTGTAGTTATGGTTTCCTCTCGAGGGCCGTTATGAATTTGGGGAACCCATTAGAATGTTTAAATCCCTTCAAATATTACATATAGAGCACACAGCAAATTAATGAATAACTCGTTTTCAAATCTGATGTCAAGAATAATGACTTTTATTGTGGTTGACATCCAAAAATATGAAATTTTGGCTCAGATTTTAGCAATCATCATGGAATTTAACAAGTTTGATTTGCTTTCGTGGGCCGAAAAAATGATGTGGCGGGCCGGATTTGGCCCGCGGGCCTTGACTTTGACACCTGTGCTCGAGATGGCCCTGTCAAGACCTAAGCCAAATGGAATTACATTGCTCTCACATGGGTGATTTGCTTGCAGTTAAGCAAACTCCTATGAACAGATTCTGTTAAGCAGCTGAGACTTTCATCACAACAGCGTTTTAAATTTCACAACCAATCACTGTCTGCAAAGCTGCCAGCATGGTCTCAGCAAAATGCCACTTTGCCCTCGTGTTCCCATAAAAGCTGCCAGTTTGACCAGAGCTATTCACACTCATTAAAATTCTGTTTACCCATGGGGCCCTCTAATGGACCAGAATATCAAGAGATTTGGCAACAGTGTCTGAAAATTAATTTTTTTGATATTCATGTGCGGACAAGGTGGGATGATCTTGATGGCTGTTTCTATATGTTCTGTTTTGAAGTTTGACGAGGGACGCAACACCTTTGACGGTGACTTGACCAACAAAGAAAGTCTCCTGTCTTTTGTCAAAGCCAACCAACTCCCTCTTATCATTGAGTTCACCGAGCAGGTAATTAGTTAAATCTAATTTTTACTTGTTTTTAATATTCCTGTCCAAAGTATCTAGCAATGCAACAAGTGATCTCATTCATATCTTCAATCCTCTATAGACTGCCCCGAAAATCTTTGGGGGTGAGATCAAGTCCCACATTCTCATGTTTCTGCCAAAAGCAGCCTCAGATTTCCAAGACAAAATGGACGAGTTTAAGAAAGCTGCAGAGTCATTTAAAGGACAGGTCGGTCGACTCTTAATAGGTGCCACTGCCCCTAATTCAGCAAAGTTGAATTACCATGTCCATCTCTCCCATTCCAGATCTTGTTCATTTTCATCGACAGCAGTTTGGATGACAACCAGCGCATCCTTGATTTCTTTGGCCTGAAGAAAGAGGAGTGCCCTGCTATCCGCCTCATCACTTTGGAGGATGAGATGACCAAGTACAAGCCAGAGAGCAATGCAATCACTGCAGAGGAAATTGTTGCGTTCTGCACACAATTTATAGAAGGAAAATTGAAGGTAACATAACTACTGCTTTGAAACTCAGTTCACATGTTTAAGACGGAAGCTTCAGAACAAATCATATGCAAGATGACAGGTTGTTCAACGATAAACAAGGCCTGATCTGGCCCGCCACGTCACTTTATGTGGCCTGCGGGAGCAAATCAGGTGTGTCAACTTTCATAATCTTTGCTGAAATCTACCAAAATGTCAACCTGTCATGGTAAATACATAACTGAGATTACTCCACAGCAGCCCGGAACAAAAATAGGTTTGACACGCCTGCTGGAAATGATCACATGTGCTAATGAATCTCTCGCGCAATGAATGACCCAGGAAAAGCTGTCTTTGATAAAAATATAATTTGATGAAGATCTTTAATGACCATTCTCTTGTGTCCTCCCCACAGCCTCACCTGATGAGCCAAGAAACCCCCGAAGATTGGGACAAAAACCCTGTCAAAGTTCTGGTTGGCATGAACTTTGAGGATGTAGCCTTTGATCCCAAGAAGAACGTCTTTGTCGAATTTTGTAAGAGTTTTGTTTTATTAAAACATGAGTAAAGAAGAAGAATTGTTTTAAACAAGATGACCAAAGGGTTCCTTTGCTTGTTTGCAGTTTTTTGTAACTATGCAGTTGTAACTGAAGTTATAAATTCGGACCCTTTCCCCTGTAGTCCAGCTAAGCCTTTTTCACATCAAAGATTAGATGCCCATGCCTCACACATCGCATCCCGTGTCCGCTTGTGCAATATAAATGGTGACACTGATGTTGGTGGCTGTAAAAATAGCTGGTGGATTTTTCTGCTAGTGATTCCCATCCAAATGTGTGCTATTTTAAGCTTTGTCTTTTAATCAGTAGTCATTTAGCTTTTGACCATCAATCAAGCCACACAACAGGCATCAGTGGCATTTATTTGTGACCACATATGACACAGTTTCAAGCCATGGAGGCAATTTGTCTTTGAATATGCATTTTTCTCTTCTACTTTGTTGTTCAAACAAATATCATGTTATTGCAGATGCCCCTTGGTGTGGCCACTGCAAGCAGTTGAATCCCATCTGGGAAAAGCTAGGAGAGAAGTACAAGGACAGTGCTGACATTATTGTAGCCAAGATGGATTCCACAGCCAATGAGATCGAGGCCGTCAAAGTCCATAGCTTCCCGACTCTGAAATTCTTCCCTGCAGGAGAAGAACGCAAGGTGTTTCACACATTCTTATAAATCAAAACATTTCTCAAATTACATGGTAACCTTTTTATCACATCCACTGAAATATGGTGGTACTGTAATTTCTTGTGCAGCTATCTAAGCCCTAGGATTCTTTGCGTCCTTTGTGTCAATTGTCCTTTTTGATTAAGTATCACTGTGTAGAAATATCAGTCTGCTGACTTCAAGCTTCGGCAAATTTCTTGGTTGACTTCATAACATTCCTGCTTGTGACACAGCCTTCAATTGTCGTATTCTTGAGTGAGCCTTTTAATTTCTGACTGGAGTGTGTCACTAGGGAATGGATGCATCACGTATAGCATCAGATGAAAGAGGATTTTTAAAACTCATTTGTCATTTTTTTCATACGGAGAACCCACCAATACATCGCTTCTAAACAGATTATTGGTACAATTTTTCAAGTTTATGAGCGTTGCCGTTTTGCAATCAGGTGATTGACTACAATGGGGAGAGAACACTGGAAGGCTTCACAAAGTTCTTGGAGAGCGGTGGTAAGGAGGGAGCTGCCCCCGCTGGAGATGATGATGATGATGATGATGATGAGGAGGACTTTGATGCTGAGGTGAGATCGTCGTCATCGCTCTATAGTATTAATACGTCTTATACATTAAAATTAAAATTCTGGGGGGGAAATGCCCAATGTTGGGGAGTACTAAATACAGATACCTTGCGATAAGAGTCGCCCACCACAATTTTTTCCCCTCTCTCACACCATCGAGATACGTTCTGAAGTCTTTTTAGCCTCAATGTGGTGGTCGCTCTTGCAATCACACACACACATGTGTATATACCTGTGTGTGTGTGTGTGTGTGTGTGTGTGTGTGTGTATATATATATATATATATATATATATATATATATCCATTTTCCATATCGCTTATTCCTCATGGTGGGGGGGGGGTGCTGGAGCCTATCCCAGCCGTCTTCGGGCACGAGGCAGAGGACACCCTGAATTGGTTGCCAGCCAATCGCAGGGCACATGAAGACAAACAACCATTCGCTCTCACACTCACACCCAGGGACAATTTGGAGTGTTCAATCTGCCTGCCATGCATGTTTTTGGAATGTGGGAGGAAACCGGAGGACCCGGAGAAAATCCACGCCGGCCCGGGGAGAACATGCAAACTCCACACAGGGAAATCCGGAGCGGGACACGAACCGGCGACCTCTGCTAACCATTCGACTACCAGGCCGCCCTATATGTATATATTTGAACAACCTGCTATTTTGCTGTTTCTCACACTTCAAAATCATGGAGGGATCTGAAATTTTGTGAGAGAGATAAACTAAATAGAAAAAAATCCAGAAATGGCAATGCAGGATTTTTTTAAATGTTTTATTTGTGTAATTTAGCTGCAAATAAGTATTTGAATTCGTGAGAAAATTAATGTTAGTATTTGGGACAGTAGACTTTGTTTGCTATTACAGAGGTCAAACGTTTCCTGTAGTTTTTCACCAGGTTTGCACACACTGCAGGAGGGATCTTGGCCCATCCCTTCACACAGATCTTCACTAGATCAGTCAGGTTTCTGGGCTGTTGCTGAGAAACACAGAGTTTGAGCTCCCTCCAAAGATTTTCGATTGGGCCATGCCAGAACCTTGATATTCTGGTGTCAATCCTCAATGACTATGGGTGGGAGGTGGGGTACAACCTGAACTGGTTGCCAGCCAATCACTAGAAACAAATAAATAAACAAATAACCAATTCCAAACTCATTAACACCTGTGGGCGATTCAATCTTCCAACAAAGCTACTATACAGTACACAATTTTCACACGTGGGCAGGAAGTGAAGTGGCATGAAGAGAGCATGCAAACTCCATTCAGGAAAGCTGGAGTCTATGTTGAGAAATGTCAACGCAGATTGACATTTTAAATGGACGTTGTAAAAACATTTAAATGATCAGACCAATGTGTTAATGTGTCAGGAAAATGTGCATTACAAGTCATTTGTGAACAGAATGAATGTTGACTTACACTACACTTTTTTTCCTTTTCTCACACACACACACACACACACACACACACACACACACACACACACACACACACACACACACACACACACACACACACACGCCTTCTCAGAAGTGTAATTATGATGTAGCTCACCAATGTCCACAAATATCGTCTACACCTGTTGGAACTGTTAACTGGGCTTCGCCGAAGGATGCAGAGGCACACGTGCAGTGCCCTACAGCCAACATTAGTGTCTTCCTTTCCTAAGTGCCTAAACAACTGTTAATAACTCGGTTCTCTCAACTAAAGATTGGTTGACACAGCAGGTTTTTAAAGTTGTCTTCATACTTCATCAACCTTGGAGATGCCACACATGATTAAAATCACAATTACAAGGATGTCAAATGTAAAAGTGTGCAGTCACACAGAAATATTCCCATGTCAAACGAGATAAACTTGCAAAACTTCAAGATAAAATGCGACTTCAGAGAAGATAAACATGATGGACAAAGGTGACTTAAAGCGTCTAAAAAGTACTTCAATTTGAAACCGGAAGTGGCCGGTTTCAGAAGGTCCCGCGCCCATGTTTGTGGTGTCACAGCAAGATGTCTTGCCTTCCTCGATCAAACAAATCAATCAAAACAATGGCTGCAGATTCGGAAAATATGCTTTCTTGTTACTCGTCCAGTTATGAATATGATTCAAATAATTCTGAAGAAGAAAGCATATATGTTTGCAATTGATTAAAGAATTTATTCCGTGTCTATTTGGAGGCATCAGGGGTGGGAAATGTCGCACCCAAAAAAGGCAGAACATGGCGACAAAGCTGTGTAAGGAATTAATCAGCCCGTTTCCACAAGCTGATTAATTCCTTATATGGAGCTTTGGCGCCTCTGTGGTCCTACACGACGTTTTCAGACCAAAGTAGAGCACAATGCATTGACCTGATGGAAGGACTGCTACAATGTGTCCTTTTTTCGGTCAGGGGCGTTCCTTCAGTGACACCAACTCAAAAACAAGACTTCCGGAATATTCAGCGCGAGTCTTAAAATGTAAAATATAGCTATGTGTGGTGGAATCTTTGTAAAATACGCTCAGAAGTCATTTGAAGACATTTTACAAATTATGGACACAACTTGTCCATAGACGTTGGTTGTCCTTTAAGATTGATGCAAGAGGAGAATTAGGGCCAAAACCAGGCTAATTATTTTGTCTGTGTAAGCTCTCAGTCGTACAGGAGTGGTCCATCGATGAAAATGTTTCTTCAGCCGTCATCTGTACTTTCACCCCACCATGGCGATTTAGTGAAGGGTTTTGTTGTTTTACTGCCCTTTCAAACCATCTATTTTCTTTCGCTAAGATTTTAACCTCATTGTCGTCAAATGAATAGTTGCTAGCTATAAGGTGCACTTCTTCAACAACATAGGCTTAGTTATGCTGATGAGGTCATACCAGAGCAAATGGGGCAATCAGGCCAGTCGTAGACCCCATACTCGGGCAGGACAATAGAAGTAATCAGTGTAGCCGCAGCGAGTAGTCCTCTGCTCCCCCCAACCTGAGAACAGTCGGGATATATATAGGGCCGAAACTACCAGCAAAAAAAAAAAATAGTTCGCTCACGAAACCTCTTGGATAAGAAGCGAAACGTCCGACACCTTCAAAGAAGTACAGATGACGGCTGAAGAAACCTTCTCATCGATAGACATTAGATAGCTAATTATTCTGCCATGTGACCCAGGCTTAACTTTTCATACTGATGCACCCACACCCCTGAAGTTAGAATTTGAAGTTTCCGCAAGTGCTCTAGCGGATGAAATGTTTACCAATTGTATCAACTGCTTTCCAGGATTTAGACGATTTGGATGAAGGTCAAGACGACGACTCTGATGGCGAGGAGGCTGCGCACACCGAGCTGTAAACGGTTGTAAGAAGAGAGTCCTGCTCCGCCCCCTTCCTACCAATCACCTACACTACCTTCACTCTTTGTTTCAGCCCTATAATGAGAACATTGTTTCTTATCTAGCCGTTGGTCAGTCCACCAGCCACTACTTGGCCAGTCAGTATATCACTTGATCTTTTCTCATTCATTGACAGATCTCGTTCTGATTGGGGGAAGGGGCACACGGAACAAAATTTTATTGTCATCTCCGTGAAGATTCTGGTGCCTCTGCAAAGCTCCATGTTAACTCTTGTCATATCTTTATTTGAACATGTTAACATTATGATTATCGTCACACTTCTTTATTTTCTGTGCCTCCCCCTAAAAAAGAAATGCGCCTTAGCACTGATTGTTTTTGGCCTGAGGGTTTAGTGCGATTGCTTTTGTAAGGATTGATCTCTCAGGGGACAAATTACCAACCTGTTATTTTTTCCAAAAACATCCCTCGGTGTAGCAAAAAGACCCTTCCCATTTCCCCTTTTTAACATGTAGCGAAATATCTGAACAGCTTGCCTTCTGTGTGTAACTGGTGGCGGAATTTCTTTTGTCATTGTCATCTCCTAAAAATTAACTCCTCGCTGAGCATAGGGACGACTGACCGTTTTGTAAATGGAACATTTTTGGTGGGATGGGGGGGGGGCTCGTTCGGGGTAGAATTTTTGTTTTATTTAATTGTTTTAACTATGAATTTATTTTTTTTTAATTCAATACGTTTTTGTTTGTTTGACCATCGTGCCCATTTGGAGGCAGTTGGCCTTGTTGGGGCAGAGTTGGCACTATGGACACGCACTCAGGCCACGGATGTTTCTCTTTTGGGAGCCAGTTCTGAAAAGCCGCACTGTGTTCATGCCTCTTGCAAGATTCTTTGTGGTTACTAAAGCAGACAGATGTGCGACATTTAATGACAAGCAGATAGGCAGAGAAAGCAGTTGCGCCGCACCACCCCTTGTCCATACTGTACCGCTTGTATTGCTCTTCACTCTTGTGTGTGTGTGTGTGTGTGTGTGTGTGTGTGTGTGTGTGTGTGTGTGTGTGTGTGTGTGTGGGTGTGTGTGGCCTGCGAGAGTTGGCAGCATGAGTAGAGTGAGGTGATACATACAATTGACATCCGTACAGTCGTGAGGGATACATAAAGCATTCCATCATATCCAGATTGATGTGGAAAATGTAAGTGGTGGCCAATAAACACAATCAAACACTATTGCCTGCAGTCTATATTGATTAAACTTGTATTGTGGCCCACAAATGTTCTGCGTGTGTATGTGTGTGTGTGTATGTATGTATGTATGTATGTATGTATGGATGGATGGATGGGGGGGTCTGTGTGTATGTATGTGTGTGTATATATATATATATATATATATATATATATATATATATATATATATGTGTGTGTGTGTGTGTGTGTGTGTGTGTGTGTGTGTGTGTGTGTGTGTGTGTGTGTGTGTGTGTGTGTGTGTGTGTGTGTGTGTGTGTGTGTGTGTGTGTATATACACATATATGTGTATGTATGTGTGTATATGTATGTATGTGTGTATATATATATATGTGTATGTATGTATGTGTATATATATTGGATTGGATTTGCCTTTATTAGTCTCGCAGTGGAGAAATTTTTATATATATGTGTATATATATGTACGTATATATATATATATATATATATATAGCTTATAACTGAGTTTAATTTTATATAGTCGGAAGATGGAATTTGTGCAGTATGTAAATCTTACCACATGATAAGCATGACACAGGCTTGATGCTGCATCTCTCTTTTTGGCCTCCCACACTCAGATCTTGTCCCCCTACCATTCGAGGGCAACATGTCTGTTGGGGTGACCGGTTTGCTACTGCGATTCCTAAAATAGCCATAGAGAGTATATAAAGGGGATGTCTGGCCTTCAGCGGAGAAGCTCCACACTGTTGAGTCTCACAGAAGAGTGTCTTCGGGGAAAAGACATTGACCCTAAACTTTCTTTTTTTCTTTTTTTTTTCTTTTTTGCCAAAGCAAACTGACAGTACAATGAAGTACTACCAGTTCCCCACATCGCAGACTGTATCACTTCGGGGTTATGCCCAGGAGAAGTACAAAAGCTCTGCGTCTCAAAAGCCCATGCGCACCGTGCATTTCCCCAATGACATCGTTTTCCAGGACTTTGTGCGGCATGGTGAGCTTGACAGGATTGGACTCTTCATTCGAGCAAGAAGGGTCACTCTGGAAACCATCTACCCCTCTGGTGAGTCTCATTACCACAGGGTTTATATGAAAAAAACATTTGAGCATTTATTGGGATATTCTTGACCTTGATCTGAATGGCCTCTCTTTGTCTTCACTTGTAGGACAATTAAATGGCACTAATATGCTACAGTGTACTTGATGTGTACTACCACCGTAATACACATGCCTACTAAATATACTTGAAGCATGATAACATTCTAATAGTTAACATTTATTGTCCACTCATAGTACTTTTAGCAGGACTATCATAGAAGGAGTAATTTTGCTTCGCTAGTATTGTCCAATTGGTTCAGACAGAGTAGTATATGGGCAACTTAAACTGGCGCGTGTGGCTGCCACTGCTCACCTGCAGAAAAAAATATCCTGTGACTGTAAAGTGTCCTTGATAGTTTTGAAAGGCGCTTATAAATTAAATGTATTATTATTATGAGGACCATCATTTATCACCGGTGTTGCAAGGAGGCCACATAAGACCCCACCCTGACCAGATGTGTGACAATTCCTCTTTAAACCCTGACAAAATATATTTTAGTATTCATAATACAGATGTCAATGTATGTATGAGATCCCTCAAATTCTCTAATATGAATATGTTAAAATAACTCATGAGCCTATAGGTTTTAACATTGTGATGTGGCGTGTGTGTGAAGGCATGGCTGCCATCCACGAAGCGGTGCTCTCTGGGAACTTGGAGTGTGTCAAGTTGTTAGTTCACTTTGGGGCAAGCATCCACCAGAGGGACGAAGAAGGGTGGACCCCGCTGCACATGGCCTGCAGCGACGGCTTTCCTCATATTGCACGGTGAGCATCTTAGCAACCAACTTGGTCACCATAACAGTGCAAACACTGTGACGCATAACCAGCGGGGGGCTCGGACACTACATGTCGACAAGCACGTCGTAGACATTGCGGTGTAACAGAAGTCTGCCTACTGCATTCTTGCCTCTCATTGACCGCCCTGAATCTGACACTAAGTCATGACCGTGACGTTGTTGTGTGTGTGTGTTACATTCAGCTATCTTCTCTCACTGGGCGCCAATTCAAATCTGGAAAACGACTGCGGCGAGAAGCCACGTGATCTCATCGACCCAGAGAACAAGGAACTGCTGGACCTGTTTGGTCTCGTCAACAATGACTGAGAACCAGTGAGCGTTACGTGGGACAGAAGGCCGGTATGATTACTCAAATTGTTCTGAAGGGGTAGAGAGAAGAAGCCTCTTGGGTTCAGCATCCTGAACCAGACAGCTGCCCGAACTGTGGAGGTGACCAGGGACGTCTGGTGGAACGAACGCTGACACAGCAGGCTTTTTTTCAACATGGACATGTGCTTCTTTTTATAATTGATTTTTTTTTTTCACCTGGAAGGTCGATGCATTGATTTGAACGTGAACGTGTTCGCTAATCATTTGTAGGCTAATCTTGCAAAGGGTTAGTGTCCTTCAATGCAGTCGAACATCTACTACCATGAAAGTAGATGTAACAATCTACCGTAGTTCGTTTTATGTTGAAGAATGAATTCCGACTAATTGAAGCAGACTTAAAGGACAACCGACACAATTTTTTGGTTTCCTAAGTGACATCAGAAAAACTTTTATAGCATCTAAAATACCCAAAACACGCATGCTGATATTTTTAGTCAAATGAAAAATGACTTACTGTCCCAAAACTACTTCAAAATGACCTCAGAAAGTTTCTTTTTCAGAAGGTCCCGCCCCCTTGTTGTGACATCACACCAGTATGTCGTGCCGTGCTCTAGAATCAAAACAATGGCTTCAGATTCGGAGAAGATGCTTTCTTGTTACTCATCCAGTTATGAATATGATTCAAATAGTTCTGAAGAGGAAAGCATAAATGTTTGCAATCGATTGAAGAAGTACCTCCGTATCAATTGAGCCGTCAGGACTCCAATGTAGCGTCCCGGAAAATGCACAAGATGGCACCCTGCCGTTGGAAATGGGCTGATTTGTCTGCTGGGAATTTGTGTCAACTCCTATCAAATAGTAGTCTTGGTGCAACGGACGATTCACCATCGCGTTATTTGTGTGTTTTCCTTCTAATTTCACCATCAACGCGGATCAACACGAAGTTTTCAGACCAAACAAAGTACCCAAAATGCATTGTGTGTCACTTTCTCGGTCAGGGGCATTCCAGACGTGACGTCATGTCAGGCATTGTCATCAATTCGAAAACAAAACTTCTTGAATATTCAGCGCGAGTCTTAAAACGTAAAATATAGCTATATGCCGTGGAATCTTTGTAAAATACGCTCAGTACAAGTCATTTGAAGTGATTTTACAAATTATGGACACAACTTGTCCGGAGACGTCGGTTGTCCTTTAACAATAAATGCAATGTCTTTTGTTACATATGAAAACTAGCATTATAGTAAAATGTTGATAACTGCATAATTTTATTTTTATACTTACAAAATAAAAGTATTCATCAGATTAGTCGACTGATTCATTGCATAAAACTTATCTGTTTCAGAACAGCACACCTGCCAAGTCACAAGTTCAGAAAGTAAACATCTGGGATGCATGACAATTTGGTCGCCCTCAAGTGGTGAATATTTCTTTAAAAACTGGAAAATAGGCAAATGATCAATTAGTATTTTTATTACTAACAACTATGACCAGGCACTTTTACAATTTATACACAACACAAGTAAAAATAAAATACAATTCTCGCCAAAATCCTTAAGTAATTTCCACACTGAGCTCATTCTTTAAACTTCCACTCCTGTCGACACATGGGGCACTGCTGCTGAACCTGCTGAGAGTTGAGCCACTTCAAGATGCAGTGCATGTGGAAACAGTGGGAGCATTGGCCCCAGACAAGTGGGCAGTCATCTCCAGGCACTTTACCTGTAAAAAAATATGTTTCAACATTCGCTCACTTGTAAATAGCGGCCTTCACCCTGAAAATTGGCCACTCCGAATCATTCAATTTTGAATTTCTGACAATCCAAAATGGTTGCACAGGAGTCGACCTTTCAAAGGTTCATCTGTTTGGTCCCGTTCACGAGAAGCATGACGTCTGAAAGTGACGCAGAAGTAAAAAGTGTTGTGAGCGACTGACTGAGACACCAGTCCAAAAATGATTACCCTGACGAAATATGGAAGCTTGTGCACAGACAGGAAACATGTGAAAGTGCTGGGAATTTATGTTGGAAAAACAAAGCTCCGAACCGGTTCTGAGTGAATGAATGAATTAAAAGGACAAGGGGTGGAAAGTCGGCCAAACAGTGCAGAGGTACAACGTTCTATTCTATTTCGGGGGAAAAACAACATGCATTACAATGCAAGCCTCCCTGCAATAACCCGGACATGCTGAGATGGGAGAAGGGAAAATAAAGCCAAGCTCCAATAGGAGGCAGGCCAGTTTCTGATAAATGTCATCCCAGCGACCTCCATAAATCACTAAAGATTATTTGAGGAATGTGCATTTTAGTGTTTACATCATTTTTACACAGAAATGGGCTATCGTAAAAATCACTTTAAAACGTAAATATTTTTAATAGGAAACATTTCTTCCTCATGCTGATCGGCCAGAGGAGGAAATATTTACTTCTGACTTTATATGGAGGGAGGCACACTTTTATTTTTATTTTTATGATCCCAGAAAACGTGAAAATATGTTGAAATGACCAACATTGTTCAGAGCATTGACATGATCAAATTTTGGAAGAACATGTAAATCGTCGATGAGGGAGAGCACCATAAAAAACTCTCCTTAAACTCGACTGCCCTCATTGGTTGAGTCCGGCCCTGATCATACAATTCAAAATTACGAATGATTTGTTCATGTTTTAGAGTTTGCAATTATTCAGTCTCGGCCACCGTAAGTCCCCTCGACGATGCTACCAATATTTTACTCGCCTTCGCAGACAACGACATACAGTATCTAAATTGTTACTTACAGTCTGGGCAGCAACCATTGAAAGCAAGCCTGCAGATTCCACAGTTCTCATCATTGGCTACCCACAACCACGACGCGACGCCGTTCCACTTCTTGATCTTGACCTTCATCCTGCTCGTGTACGATGACATCAAAGAAATAGAACGATTAATATCACATCCATTGACATTGCGAGCTCATGTTCGCTATGTATGGAGCTTAACTTACACATATCCTCCATCGATATAATTTACTCACCTTTCAGCATCACCTCGTCTTTAAAATGCCGAACGCCAGTTTTATTATGTTGCTTCGATCATTGCAGGAGTAATAAACGCGTCGATTTTGCATTCGATTTTCCCCAAATCCCTCCAGTTACGTTGTCTTCTACCTCTTGCGCTTTCAAAGGAAGCTGCTCAGCAACGCCATGAATCACTACCACCGACTAGTGGACCAGCGGGATAAATGTTACATTTTTATGGCACTCGTCACAAACAAATTTTTAATCAGCGACGGCTTCATGTGTATGTTAAGTAACGTATTTTTGACACTGTTTCCCAAAAAAAGTCTTCACTTGTTTCGCTAGCATGTCACGTTTTTCAGATAGGTTTTCTTTTTTTAAGTTTGTTAAGTTTAAGTTTGATTAATTGGTTAGATGTTTGTTAGTTAGTTTGTTGGTTAGTTTGGTCGTCCTACAAGAACGTTATCATAAAGTACAGCAAACAAAACGATTCGGTCCATTTCAAGAGCAAAAAAATCGGCTATTCATTTATTTCGTCGACTGGCCGCTAGGGCGCATTCAAATGAGACGTTTTTTTACACTGCGTTGTGACATCTTCTCCATCAACCCTGAAGAGCAGCCACGGTGCGAGTGAGGTTAGATAGGCACTAAAGAAGTCCTAAAAAGCTGTCGGCCTCAGACTCAGGCGTTTAGCTATCGGTGGCTGCTTTTCGAGCAAAATGTTTTGTAGACGAGTTTTCCAGAGACTCGGCCCGGTGGTTCAAAGGGTCTGCACACCGACATTTAAAAAAGGTAAGTCAGGTTCATGTGCATTTTTACGTCATCCAAATGCTGAAGTGATACTTTTTTTGCATTCTCACCTGTTTAACCCGAGGGAGAATTTTTTGAACGATATTCGTGTTTTCTTTGTCAAGCAATGGAACTTTTACATTGGTTACAGTTTGATCCATGAGCAAATGTATGGTAATCCTCTACTTAATCATCGCTTCAATGATCATATAGATGGTATATTCATCGTAGAAATACCGTATACTGTACAATGTTGAAAGTGTCATGTATAAAGGAACACTGTGCTGTGCGTTACATTTGAAATAGCATTGCTAATCGATTACAAAACTACAAAACATGAGGCAGTTTTTCGAGAGTAAAAGTTACATTTGATTTTGGTTTGTCATTTGACTCGCATAAATGAGTCCAAACACAATAGCTCAATCAAAAGTTTTTTTTTTTTACTTCACTGTATTTTTATTGACACTTTTTGTTCTTGTATTTTTTTTTCAGTGGTCAACCATTGTATGTTACATTTTACTGACTCATGTCAGGATAATGCAGGTTAACCAAAGGACAATGAATGTGAAGGGAAAATCAATACTTTTGCTTATGCCATATTAAAGTTGGCATAATTGAATATAAACGCATCTTTGCATGTGAAGAGACGAGGATTGAATGCTTTTATTTTCACAGTGCTTTGTCTTTTCACGCATCCTTGCCTGAATCATCATTTCCTCTGGGGTTTGAGCATGTGGAATTCAGCCGAAGGGAAAAGTGCTCCGACTGCTTTGTGTTTGCAATTTCCTGAGAAAAAAATCCTATGACAGCCTGGCGACCAGTCCAGGTTCCACCCCATCTTTTGCCCAAACTCATCTTTAATAGGTCCAGTCTGTCCATGATCTCAAAAAGATAAACACAAGAAAATGGATGGATGAACTGAGTTCTTCTTTTGGCCCTAGTTAATGTTCCAGAATTGACTATTATTCAGAACAAATGTTTCATGGTGGTGGGGGCGCTGGGTTATGGTATCATATGCAGCAGTGCACCTTCACCATCATGACATCTGGCACACGTGTCAAGATAGCACATGGTGCTTCACATGTGTCCCTTCTGCCTCCGGTGTCATCTTGTCTGCTTTCATCTGGCGTGCATGTTCATTTTAACAGGCTTGGACCTTGCCAGTGAGATTAACTGATTACCTTTATAAATAACTTGTACTTGGCCTTTCAAGGTGTTGCAGCGTCATGGTCTTAGAGGGTGGAGCTCAGCATTCAAAACATGGCAGTTTGTTTTGGTTTTCTCCACCACGCTTTGGAATCTTTTAAACATGTCCACACCGACATTTTATCAGGGATGAACACAGAAAATTATGCATCATGGCAATTTTAAATTAATAGGGAGTCGTGATATAATGGTAATACTGTAGTATCGTAATAGTAGGGATATAGTAGTAACATGTTCGTTTTTTTTTCTCTCGATGTTACAAACGTAACCTTGCTTCACAAGCGATAAATGCGCTCATCTAACTTGTTTTCCAAATAAGAAAACATAGTGCATGAACGTAAGCATATTTTTAAGGAAAATAGCTCTCTCGGATCGGAGTTTGAGACCCATGCTGTAAAGGTTCTGCCGTACTTACCAAATTGTGTTTGGTTGTTACATCCGTTTCCACTTATCCTTATTAGAGTTGTGGGTGTGCTTTATCGCCTCCCAAGTCACTTTGGAGAAGGACCAAAATCCTTTTATTTAATTGAACTACTGCTGATAGTAGTAAATATAATGTGTATAATTGTATTGTAAAATTGTCTAGTCACTCCAAGAAGCGGAATAAAGTGCAATGCACTTTTATTTGGATCTACGTATGTACTGTATTTGTTTTTATAGCTTTTTCAATGAGCCAGTCAGTATTCTGTACTGTATAGTTCATGATCGTAAGGAACTACAAGTCCAAAAATGTACCGGCCAATGTAAGTGTGTTAATTTTATACCTAAATAGACATGGATGAGAAGGTTTCTTCAGCCGTCATCTGTACAAAAGTGAAGGTTTCGGACGTTTCGCCTCCTATCCAAGAGGCATCGTCAGCGAACTAAAGTCTGACTGGTCGTATCGGCCGCATTTATATATCCCTAATGTCCAGACCTGGTGGCGCCGGACACAGCTATGTATGATAGGTCCCTACTCTCAGGTTGGGGGGGGGGGCGCGGGACCCCCCCCCTGTGGCCCCACTGATTGTTCCTACATTCCTGACTAACGATTGGCCTATTACACCCACTACCCCCGGTATCACCTCATCAGCATAACGACCCTCATCAGCATTGCGAAAGTTGCCTAACCTGTTTTGCCTGAGCAGGCTATTGTATGAACGATCCAAATTGAACCTCACACCACCAGACCGGTTTAATGAAGGATTTTGTTGTTTTATAAGAATCGCCTCTTTTACCCCCCTTTCAAACCATCTATGTTCTTTCGCTAAGATTTTAACCTCATTGTCGTCAAATGAAATAGACATGTCGTGTTCCCTGGAATCAAACAATTACCGTATTTAACAGTGTATAAGGCGCACCAGAGTATAAGGCCCCAATTAATGGTTTATTTTCAAACTTTTTCTAGATAGAATATAAGGCACACCATCTATAAGGTGCACTTGTAATGAACGAAAAGTGTTCCAAATATATAGAAATATATACATGTTTCCTAAATATAAGCCACACCACATTATAAGACAGAACTTTAGAGGCTGGGGTTACGCACTACTTCTACTACTGGGGAAAATGGAGTTGGTGGCTGCTGATAGTATTTGCAAGAAATGTCGTGGCTCAATATTATTTGTAAGGCACGCCGGAGTATAAGGCGCATGGTCATCTTTTGAAGAAAATCAAGGCTTTTGGGTGTACCTTATACACCGGAAAATACCTTCTAGGCCAGGGGTCGGGAATTTATGGCTCGCGAGTCATATATAGCTCTTTTGATGATTGCCTCTGGCTCGCCGACAACACTAAATACATATTCTCACTTTTTCGCGTTTCATTTCCTGTTTGGGCGGCAGTTTGGCGGAAAGAGCAATTTTGATTGGATGACACTGAACTAGTAGGAGAAAATAGCAATTTTGATTGGATTATACTGGCCGTTGTTGAAACAGGTAAATGCCCCTTTTAAATAAGCCCGTAAGTAAAAAATATCGTACACTTCAAGTTAAATAAACCAAAGCATTCACCATTGTGGAGAGAAAAGGTTCTGATTCTAATTTGCAATGAAACAAACCTATTGATGAAACAGTCGGATGTGAGTGGCACTTTGTCAAGCCCGATGCTAACGTTAGCATCAATATACTTCTGCGACAGACAGCAAAAGCAAGTGTGGAAGCTAATAAGCCGTGTGCAGGCTAGCTAGCAGTAACTTCGCGTATGGACCCGGCAAATTGACTTTCATTCCTATCGTTTGACTGGATTTTTACCAATCATGAGGAACGCCAAACCATTCATGTTAATCGTGAGTACTATCCCAAAGTTATTTTAAATAATATTTTTTTACATTTTGTTGAAAAGTGGACGCGCGTGTTTGTGGCTGTCACTGAAAAACATTTCTAAATAATTTACTTTTATGGCTCTCTTAGTCAAAAAGTTTCCCGATGCCTGTTCTAGGCTATGATGTTATTCAGATACCGAGTCCTAACTTCTTCCTAAAAAGCTGCACTGCACTTTGAACACCTTTTTCAAATCGACATTGTCAAGTGGAAAGGTGGAAGCCATGACAAACAAGACTTTAACAAATATAGAAAGGTTCAGAAAGTAAGGCGTGGTGCTGCAAAATTAACTGACGCAATATCATCATATCACACTAACTGTTCTCCAACCTCCGATAGAGTTGCCAATTGTTAAGGTTGCCAAGCAAGTTTCTTCTGCAAAAAGGAGGTCCGAAACCAAACGGTTAATTTTCTCCATTCTGCTGTCTTTTCAAAAAGGTTTTGAAAACAATCAAATCTCAATTTAAATGTGTACCATTCATACATGCCATGCATAGTTTAGTTAGTTTAACTCAAACCACAGATGCTGCACAATGCCTGCATTGTCAATATCCGCCTACCGTTGCTATCATACGGTCAACCACTTATATCGTACTATTATTTTTATTTTCTAACCAGTGACTGGTGAAAACAGTTGCACACAATGTTGAGCCTTTAATCCCTATCATCCAAGACTTGAACTGTTTATTTCTTTCCTGTCCAATGCAGTTGTCTGAGAATCCCCTGGAACTGACTTTCTTGTTATTATACACCAATTGTACCGTGTGTGTTTGAAGGCACGTATGAGTGCTGGGCGAAGACTGTTTGTGTGTGAGCTGGAGATGAGATTAAAGTGCTTTGGGCGCAGGTTGGTTTTATTTATGGCCTCTGCATGCACCCCCTGGCAATCCTCTAAACACTGGAAAATCTTCACAGGCGACCCAAGATCACTCACCTGTCCTCCACCGTGACAATAGTCCATTAAGAAGCTTTTCTCAGCTCCTCCTTGGGCCACATATTGATTGCATGAATTCAAATCGCTTATCTGTGTTGTTGTTGATGATACCAATCTGAAATGAGCTCAAATTGCTTGTGTGGTCCGCCGGATGTTTCATTTAGAGGATTGTTTGGTGTTTAACTTGGCTGTTGCAAAATATTTCCGTCTCTTCGGCTCCAAATGAGCAAGGGCCACAATTGTGTAACAGGATTAAAGAATGGGGACACTTTCGTGCTATTGTCGTGTACTTGACCTTTATACCAAATCGCTCGTCACTTGGGATTTTTGTTTCACCCAAAATATTTTGTCAACGCTTTTCTGTGTGTGACACCTACACTTGTAACAAAGCGGAATAGTGTGTATAATCCGCATGTGTGTTTGACTCCCTTTTTGTCAATCCGCAGCGCCGGTGCGGCACATGGCGTTTGGGGTTCCTGGTGGTTCTACAAACATGACATACTTTGTTGTGTGCGGAGGAGGCCTCACTGCTGCAGTTGTCTATGTAAGTATTGGTATTTTATTTGTTTATTTATTTTTTGGGTGCAACCATTTCCAACATGTCGTTTCACGGAAGAGTAAGGCATTGTATTGCATTTGAATTGGATTTTTTTTTTAAGACATACCAACCGAACCTGAGTGAGATCAATGTGTATTCTCGACCTGAAAAAAAACAGCTAAAACTGGTGTGATGGCCACATGGTGCAATAATTAATACTGTATTAATTATTAATAATCGATAAATTTTCATACCGTGTACATAACCCAATTTCATAAAATGTGTTCCTCTAATGTAGTCTCTATTCAACATTTTTTATGGGTTTCAACTTACGACCATTATGACTTATGACGGTTTTGTTGGAACGGAACCTGGTCGTAAGTCGGATGTTACCAGTATTTTGCTTTGTGGCAACAAATTCCATCCATCCATTATCTTTTTGCTTATCCTGTTGGGATTGGGCTGAGAGGTGGCATATAGTCTGAACTGATGGCCTGTCAATCACAGCACCCCTAAAGACACAAAATCATTCACACTCAGGCCAATGGCTAATTTAGCGATTTTTATGAACCAAAGAAGTGTTTCTGATCATTTATTGTCTGCTATGATGTGTACCATATTTGCTGTTTTTCTCAGGCCTACAAAACGGTCCTTGGTGATAGTGACCGCTATGAGGACAGACTGGCCAACATGGGCTCCACAGCAAAGGGTTAGCTCCCATTCCCATATGAACCCCCTGTGACCACCCCCCACACACACACACACATCACCTCCTCCCATACACACAGAAAAAACAGAGTACTCGATCTGTTGACTTTGTTTTGGCAGCACTTCTGAAATAAACACGCTAGAATAACCATTCTCAATAGCATGTCTGCCCCAATTAGTGTCTTCAAATTAATTCCGCCTTTTTGACTTCAATGCATTTGAACAATCTGGAATAGGAAAAAAAGCAGTATTTAGTTAAGAAAAATCGTAGTGGATATAAAATACTGTACCACAAAGTAAAAGCCGTCTCAAAACTCCCTTGTACGCTTTGGCATTTGACTCACCAAGATTTCGACTTGATCTCGGCTTTACTCCCTTGTGCTTTCTACTACGTATCTTTGTGACTGCTTTATTTTCTGTATATAAAAGTTGTCCATGTTAAACACTTTTTTTGCAGCTTCGGCTGTCGTTAAAGCTGAAAGTTGTCCTTCAGACTTTTGAAAGGCGCTCATAATTAAAATTAAAGTTAAATGATTTTTAGATATCAGTCAGATTATGTTATTCTCCCTCAGTGGTCTGGCTGGTGAGTTACTTTTTTTAATTGTCGTTACATTGCCCTTCTTCCTTTGCTTTTTTGATTGTTGCTGTGCTGCTGTCCATTTTGTGTTTGGGAGCCTTTTACTGAGCGAGTTGCTTGTTCTGTAGCCACAAAGGGACATAAGTCTTCTTGTGCCGGTCCCAAGCCCGGATAAATACAGAGGGTTGTGTCAGGAAGGGCATCCGACGTAAAAGCTGGGCCAAAACAAACATGCGTATTATACCTCTGAAGATGGAGGACACTGATTCCCTGTGGCGACCCCTTGAAGGGAAAAGCCGAAAGGAAAAGAAGTCATAATATAAAGTTTCAAATAATTGTTTTTTTTTACCTTTTTTTTGCAGGTGAGGGGGTATTCAAAATGTTCAAAGCAATTTACATGCAACAGTACAGTATTTTGGGGTGGGCTCTGCAAAATTACAGTATTGCAAATGATACTGAATGTCAGTTGTGAGGCAATCTTGGGAGACAAACCTGTTTTATTTCCGACATGATCCTAACCTTCGCTGGCAATGAAACAGTGATGTGCATAATGATGTGATCACACAAATGGAAGTGTCTGAGTGGTCCAATATTGCTGCAGACAGTCACATAACATTGCAGAATCAAAGACAACATTCCGTACCCAAGTTCACCAATGCAAAACACAAGAGCTCTTATTCTGTTCTGTTCTTCCTCTTTGAAGCTGAAGCTTCGTCAAGTGAGCCAGTGAAGGTGGCTTCTGAACCCGCCGCGGTCGAGGAGCGCGAGGCTCCCCTTGAAGTGATCACAGAGTCTCTCGCTGCACCTGTAAAGTCCGTGGCGGATAGCACTGGCGAACCTGTCGCTGAGAACGCAACACCTGAAGCAGATATCGCTGTGGTCTCCGAGGCCATTGCCACTGAGGATGAAGCTTTGACTGTGGAATATGCTCCACAGGTAGTAGGTGAAGCTGTTCCTATTCTGGAAGATGCTCCACCCGCAGTGGCTGAAGCTGCCCCTACTCCTTTGGAGGTCACGGAAGAGACCCCGGCAGACACGCCTGCAAGTGCTGGTACAAAAGTAGTTGATGAAGTCTTCCTCCCTAGTCTCCCCATTGAGGCAGAGACTGTTCCTTGTGTGGATGATGTAGCATAAAACCATGAAGCCTTATGGGTGTACTTAGAGAAGATGGCAACAAATTCAGTGTGCACACTTCCCATCACAAAAAAATCCCATGAGCCCCACTATAGATTAAGGGGGAAAAACAACAATTTCTTGATTTACACACTCATTGAAAAATTTCAGTTAATAATTGTGTGTTTTTTGTTGGTACATTCTGCTTGGGAGATTAATGAAAGAACCACATTACGGCGTGTTTGTTTTCTTCTAATGGATTTAGTGGCCTTCAAGTGAATACAGTTCTGCACCAACTTGTTACTTGAATGGGTGCTTGACTGTGAGAACTGCAGTGTGTTTTTGGGGTCAGCAATCTTGTTTTTATCTCCCAAATGTGATCAATTTCTGCTCAATAAATTCTCACCTAGTCCTTTCCTACCCCTCCAGTCTGTGTTTGTGCCACAGTTCAAGAATGTGATTCTGGTGGTAGTCTGCGTAGTTCCTTTCCCGACACGCTTGAATATTATTACAGTGATACACTTACAGACTTAATTGGTTCCCAGACAGAGTGTGTAAGAAACCATTAAAATGAGAATAATATTATATATTAATATTATAGTTTCAAGATACCAACACTAACGTAACAATTACAACAAGGTTTTCCAGTATGGGGTTTCAAACAGACAAGTTCTCGTAGCTTTGGCATCAAACAACTTAGTTCCCAAACAGAAAACGCATGAAAATGAGAACCTCATTTCTGCTTAGTGGCAGTTAAATATGCACCAGTGAGAAGAACTGTGTGAAAAGATCTAGTTGTGACTGTATGAAAAAACTCATCATCTGAACCGGTGTTTCGCTTAAACTTTCAAGTGGTTCACTTTTTTGTCCTTCAGAGCCTGTGTCAGATCTTCTTACAGCTGTCAAAATACTAGCCGGCTCCACAGTTGAAATTGCAGCAACTTCAGTTGGAGAGTCCAGTTTGGTGAGAGCTGCCCGTCAAATAGAAGACGATGGAAATCATTTGGATTCTGTGCTGGAAGTGATACAAATTGAAGTCCTTGAGGAATGCAAAGATCTTGCGACGAAAGAATCTTCACTTGAAATGGTTGTCATCACAAATGAAGAAGAGTTGGACCCCGCAGAGTTGCTCAGTTCTGATGAAGAGGCTGTTGCAGAAGTGGTGACCGAGGAATCCTTGTCTCCAAGTACCGAAGAAGACGACGAACTGACTTCTGAGAAAGCTGCAACTTCTGGCACCCCCGAAGAGAATGCAGGAGGGGTGTATGCTGAAGAGGAGAATCCAGATCCAGTGGGGGACAACACACTTCAAGAGGCCTCACTCCAAGAAGCTGCGCCATCTGTGGAAGCAAGCATCACAGCTGAAGCTCCAGTGGATGAAGAGCTCCCGATAACCGAAACATTTGGAGAGGATGCCGCTGAAACCGAAAGTCCAGAAGAGGATAGAGTCGTTGCCTCCGAAAAAGAAGATATCACTCAGCCTACAGAAGCTGAGAATGGGTCAGAAAAGGAAGTGCTTTCACCTACCGAACCAGAGTCCAACTGCCACGACGATTCTCTGGAACAGCTGACGATACCTGCTGCTGATCAGTCATCTGAAATGCTTGAGGATGTTGGAGATGAGTCGAATGAAAGCAGCAATGCAGCATCACCTGAAGAAACACCACGTAAGCAAATGCTTTCGAACAGACACTTGGTCGTCCTCAGTGTGATGCCAAAGTCTGTCTATTCAATTTAGGTTGTTGTATGAATAACTGGCATAAAAATAGAAATTTGGGATCCATTACAATGTTTTGAGGAGGCTAAATATGATGTACATTAGAATGCTTGACTGTATGAATGAGAACTGCAGTATCTATTTAGCTGAATTTTCAGGTGAGTTATTTTTTTTAATTGCATATAGTTTTATAACTTTTTGTTCTTGTCTTCTCTCAAAATAAATGACAGTACAATATGTAACAAATGCACTTATTTATTGGTTACAGGTCCAAAGGCAGTCATGGTGATGATGAGCCAGTCATGAACTAACGGTGCGTGTGCCTTTCACATCACGCCAACTGTCAGTCAAACCTGGGTCAGCAAGACAAGTCAAACATTTTTTCATGATTGAAACGTGTCGTTTTGAATTGTATGAATGGAGCAAAATCTGTCATCAATATTGTAAATTGTTGTTATAACCTTTGGTTTTAATTTAGTACTATCTTATGTCCTCTAGATGTCACCATAACGATTACCAGACACGAGAGAACGTTTTACATTGGGTTACGTTGTCGTTTTTATTGAGGACGATAAATTTGAAGCAGAGATTTGATTTCCATGACACCGATAGAATGTTTTTAATTTCTAATTAAATACGCCGATGTTCTTTTTGTATTCAAAACAGCAATTACAGACAGCAATGTGTAGTTTGAATATACGGTATATAAATTGTTCATTTGAGTCTTGCACGGAAAAAGAAAACATTCATTTGAAATAATAATACACATGAAATGATACTATGAATGTTCTTATTTGTTGTTGATTATAATTACAGTAATATTAGGTGATGTGAAGACCTAAAAGAATAAGTTGAATATTTGTAATGTACGATACAGAAACTGGACAAATAAACAGAGAGTTGAAAATCACACCATCCGTTTAGGCCCTTTTCACAATTCATGTAAAGATAAGTTGTGATTTCAGAAACACTTTATAGATACAAAACCTGTTGGGCAATCTGATGAAATTGTAAAAATGGTATCATTCTAAATAACCTGGAATCTAGGAATCCCGGCCGCCATACTCAAACTTGGGATTTGGAGCTTGGGATCTTGTAGTACTCAATTAAAGAAATAGGCATTTGTATCAATATCAACAAACAGGCGTTCTATTAGAGCACCGGTGTCAAAGTCAAGGCCCAGGGGCAAAATCCGGCCTGCCACATCATTTTTTTTCAGCCCGCGAAAGCAATTCAAACTTTCCATGATGCTTGCTAAATCATGAAATTCCATGATGCTTGCTAAAATCCTAACCAAAATTTCATATTTTTGAATGTAAACCACAAAAACGGTAATTATTCTTGACTTCAGATCTGAAAAGTAGTTATTCATTAATTTGTTTTGCGCTCTATATGTAATATGTGGAGGGGATTAAACATTCTAATGGCTTCTGCAAATTCATAACGGCGCTCGAGAGGAAACCATAACTACAATGTGGCCCGCGGAATAAAATGACTTTGACACCCCTGCATTAGAGCGATGGAAGGTCTGTCAGTCCATCACTTTTTTTCATCAGTATTCGAGGCTGACCCATGTGGGCTTGACCATTCATCTTTAAGAATGGTCCAGCTGCAGCCGGGGAAATTCCTGTTCCAACAAGAACATGCCCATGAGACGTTCCTGTCACTGTTTCATTGACCAATCTCAAATAACTTCCCCGGGCACCCTCGATAATTATTTTTTTAATTTCCTCCTTGGTGATTTTGCCAGCTGTTACGCTAACACTTCTGAGAAAGTGCAAAAGAGGAAGATAAGTGGCATGATTGATCCAATGCCTTCTGCGAGAGACCTTTCATTCTAGTGAATGAATATTGTGTTAAATTTTTTAAAAATTCCCATGAACTATCAAAAATGCACCCATTTATATACAGGTAACATCCGATTTACGACCGGCTCGACTTATGACCACCCGTACTTACGACCACGACCTGCAGACCCTATTTTTAAAATGTTAATTCTACGCCTGGCACCGCAATGCGCGACCAGGCCTGAAACGTGTCTGACAATTTTGGCCAGCCAGCCAGCATCTCACTCTCGCACAGCAATCGATCGTGTGATGGCACCAGAGGGGCGAGTTTGCGAGTCATTTAGCCTCTGAGTCTCTATTCAACATTTTGAATGCATTTCGACTTACAATCATTTTGACTTACGACCGTTTGGAACGGAACGGTAAGTCAGATGTTACCTGTATATGAAATTGTAAATATGGCTCAGCATTGCTGTCAAAAACTATGATAATGATTTTATAGACTGTAGGGTATTTATGACATTTGGTGACGGTCCGCAATGGATCTCGAATACCAGGAAATGTGTGCGTTGGTGTGACTTGCCAAATCGCTCTCAGCCAATCAGATTATGAGTGATCACATGGCTCCAGATATCTATCCATCGTAAACTATGGACAGGGATGGACATCTCAGAGGTGATGGTTCTCAAAAGTGGTTGCATTGAAACCTCTCAGCCCCTAACACATCTAATGGAAAATTGAACATTTAGGGACCACCCAGAACATGGTGGAGACATGAAGTCTCCCGTCTGGCCTGTGAACTCCCTGGGTTCCCCCTGGAAGAACTGGAAGAAGTGGCTGGGAGAGGACAGCCTGGCCTTCCCTACTAAAGCTACTGATGGAATGTCCATCACGCACATGTAAAATGAGATTAGATTACCTTTATTTGTCTCACATTGGAGAAATTCCCAATTCACAGCAGCAAAGTTATGAAAGACAGGGAGATGTGATGCACTTTTACAGCATGTTAAGCGCATGAACATTACTATTGTAGCCCACGTATCTCGTTTGATTCTTCTGCCTCTACAGATTCCCATTTTTTTCCAGAAGCATCAGTGAATTGCATTTGAAACAGACTTTGCCTGCGCCTTAACACCCCCCTCAAAAAAGGGGAAATCACAGCAGCTCTATTTACAAACTGTAATTGCAGAATAATTTATTTTGGAAGTAAATCTAATGGGATGCACACTGACTGACACTAAAAATGTACCATATTATTACCACCCCTCATTTTTCGCGACATCCCTTGTGACTATTAGTAGTCCGAAATTGACTGGTTCGGCACCCCTAGCCATGGTTCTATATGGGTAATAATTTGTTTTTATTGCCTCCTCTTTGTCACGCTCCATGTCACGCCGTGTATTAAATCAAACTTTCAACCAAGACATAAACGTCTTTTAATTGTCACGTTGTCATGCGCGCAAGTTGAAAAAATAAAGTACTGCACTAACAACATTAGTAAAACGAAACGTACAAGAACAACTGCCGAAATAATAAGTGCAGCAGCGAAATACATTTATTTGTAATTTGTGACTTCACAGACTTGACAGCTGAGCAAACGTCAGATGATCTTGTGATGTGACGTCAAAACCTAATCGATGAACTAACAGGGAAAGATTCTCCGTCGGGGAAATACTCAAGTCGTGTGATTCATCGCTCATTTGTTTGGTACGCTTTTCCACACAAGGCGTGCTTGGCACAGAGCTTGTTCCATTCCTCTTGTTTTTGGCTAGCGACAGCCAAGGCTAACCTGGACTACGAATCGTCCACAGTAAACAAACGACCCCCTCAGCACACAACAGCTCACAACCTGATCAAACGCAGATCGGTCAACGTGTTTCGCTATATGGGAACAAGTTTGTTCCTCACAGAAGAGGCGAAAGGGGAGAAATTGACAGTAAGTGAGCTCCCCTCTGTTATTTTGCACTTTAACCAAGAAGTCGTTTACGCTAGCGTGTGTGTGTGTGTGTGTGTGTGTGTGTGTGTGTGTGTGTGTGTGTGTGTGTGTGTGTGTGTGTGTGTGTGTGTGTGTGTGTGTGTGTGTGTGTGTGTGTGTGTGTGTGTGTGTGTGTGTGTGTGTGTGTGTGTGTGCGCGCGCGTGCTTTTGACAGCTCACTGTTACAAGGAGGATGCTAACTTTGCTAGCTAACGTTAAGACATCCATGTTTATATCATTGTTCAGTTTTGCTATTCTAAGGCAGATTAAATGCCTTGCTCTGTAACTACAATTGAGCGTCAATATAATCGGCAACTGACCATACGTAAGTGAATACAAATGGTTCAAGTGCTTCTTAAGAACGCCGATAGGCAACGGTATCATCCCACCATGACCAGTTTTACGTTCCCCGTTTAAGTTCCACTTTAGCTGTGACAAATGATAAGCAGTGCCCCACTAGGTCAAACGGGTAATCAACTTTCAATTTTTACTTGCTTATTCACTGAAATCCGAGAGATGATGTCACCATACCCAAATATCGAAAGGTATGTATCAAAGAAAGCCTACGCAACATAGCTAAAAAAATCGACACTATTTTGTCCCAAGTGAAAAATTAAAGATGGATTATTAGATGCCAAATGCTATGATCTTTGGGTGATGCAAGACGGTGCAAGACTGTTATGTTCCATCTTAAGATCTTGGTGTAATATTATTCATGTGTAAGGCTACTGTCCAATCTGTTGCTACAAATAATAAATTTTGTTAAAGATAATGTGTAAAATGTAATAGGTGAGTATATTGAGTGTGAAACCTCACTTCCCCTTCCACTGTGACCCTCAGCAAGCTAAGAAGAATATGTAGAGCAAAATCGGTAACTTTAAATATGCAAAATTGCAATATTTGGCATATTTTTGTTGCTGGCTAGAATTTTATTTGTGCATGTCAATTTTTGTATGGTGTGGAGCTGCAAAAAATTGACTAGATAGATTTGTATTAAAATGATCTACTCATCTGTCATGCAACCAAAATGTCACGCAATACTTTTCACCTATGCCATTTAGGCCTCTGTTCAGCCTGTTGGTTCGTCTGTGTTTTGATTGTTTTTGTGTTGTCTGTGCCTAAAATTTGAAAATACAAATTCGCACCTGACCTATCTGTCGAGCACAAATGTAAAAAAAAACATGACAACAGCTCTGTATTGAAAAAGTAAAGTACTGTATATGGAAACTTGTTTCCTTGAGAGTTTTGAAAGGTGCTAAGAAATAAAATGTATTATTATTACTTAATATTTCTTGACTCAACAAAATGAGAAGTGATAGTTACATAGGGCTTACTTGCTGGAAGCCCAACCAGCACATCAATCATCATTTTCTCTGTATCCTGCTTGGGGATGGTGACTTTTGACATGTGTTTTTGTGCTCGTGTGACTTCATGTGATTTGAGAGTCTGTGCCATCTTGTTAATACACAGGTTAACCACGAAACCATAAGATTAAAAAAATAATGACAATTATTAGGTTCACATGGTAGCGTGAACATTTTCATGTGCCAATGTGTTATGTTATTATCTTAAAACTTGATAAGTGTGTCTTTCACATTCGGCATATATGAAACAATTCCTTCTGTTTCAGGTCACTGGTGTTGTAGTCCTCTGTTGGTATGAGTGTCTTCTTTTTTTCATCTTTTTAAACCTTGAACTTTTTACTAAATTAGACCAATGACTAAACCGGAAGTTAAAGTTCATTGTTTACATTAAATCATGCAATGTTTCACATTTTAATACCATCATTTTCACATAATGAGATATCTTATCAAGTTTTTACACATTCATTTTCACGTTTTATTGTGATCAATTTACCTATAAAAATACTGTTACCACACATAAACTTTTGACTGGTTTGCCATCCTTTCTTCTATGATACTTAAAAAATAATGCTGAAAAAGAAATGATATGTTTAAAACAAAAAAGAAGGCCGACTTAATGTATATACGCAGGGATCCACTGGGAGCCTCAAATGGAAACAATTGCTTCATAATGTAAAAATGTGTAACTTGTTACATTAACGTGTGAAATTTATCACAAAATTAACATGAATTCAAACGTGTTTTTTTTCTGGTATGTTATCAATGAACCTCCATAAACAAGAATTTAATTAATTGAATATGTGCCCCCCCCCCCTCTAATTGTTTCGCAACTAGTTCAGGGTGTAGCCTGGCCACTACCCAAAGTCAGTGGTGATAAGCTCCAGCATGCCTGCGAGCCTCTTCAGGATAAAGCGGTTTAAATAATGGACGGATACGTCCATAATGGATGGATGGATTTTTTTCCCATAGTGGATACGATACAATAAGGAAACATAGTCAATTGACAGATAGCGGTATGCAATAAGCTGATTTTATATGGTTGTTGAGAGCAGCATATATACAGCATCTATTTAACATATAAATAATATTTTGTGCTGATTGAATAGAATGAAAAGTGTCCAATATGTATGGGGACATCACTTTGAGAAATTCCGTATCTGTACAATATCAGGTAGGGATTTGAGGTCACACTTTTTTTTTTTGCATGGTGTCATCATTGTATGTCTGTGAGAATTGGCCGGCACAGGGCAGGGCGTTGTGTCTTTGACGATTCACTAGCAGCTTGCAACAAAAGGGCTATTGTACTTACTTAAAAAAATCAATCATGTGACTGTTACTGCATGTATTGGTTCCACCCCTGTCATGTGATGAGGGCAGGGCTATATGGAGTTGCTAACTGCTCCTTCCACAACTACATGCACACATCAGAGGCATAGTGGGGAGATGGAAAGAAGTGTGCTGGACATAGGAAGGCTTGGAAAGTCTGACACGCTCTGGGTAGTGGGGAGTGTATACGCGATGCCTCATCTGTTTTGTAAGTATAGATGATGTCCTTTCACTTTTTCTTGGAATAATGTTGATGTCCTTCTTGTGAGCAATATTCTTAAGACTGTAGCTGGCTTGAACGACAGGGTTCTTGAAGAATGGTCAAACATTTGTGATGCTATATTTTCAGGTAAAGGAAACTGAGAGATTAATGCATTTTTGGACGTAGTAATAGTGATCATAGCAATCATTTTCCATGTACATGAGCTAGACAGAGTATTATATAATAAATGTGTTCTATCCTGCAAGGGTCGCATTGAATTGCTTGTGAAAAGATTGTGTTTGAGCTGAAAAATGAGGTCAGAGCAATTGTTTGCAGTTGTCTAGCAGGTTTTATGATTCCTGAATCAATGCAACCTGCAAGTCCGGTCTGAATTACTGGTCTCTTATTCGTGTGTTTGTTTTGGTTTGTTTTGAGTGTTTAATATTCCAGATTGGAAAGATGTTAGCATCTACTATTCTGTACATAGACCTTGTTTTCAATATGAAGCAATTGTCAAATGTAGCTACATATTGACCTGAAAGCCAAGTGGCCCACCATCACCCCTAACAGATTTCTTCTGGCCAAGACACCAGGTTAACAGGATAAATTCCATGACGAAAAATTGGAGCAAAAATGCTTTGCGTCATATCCGACGGTTGTCTTTGAATTGGTTGAGTGTCAGGGGAATGAAGTTATTTGGACGTTTTGTGAAAGCATGATGAGTAGATCTGGGTACAGTAATATGGAAAACAAAACTGTCATCATTCATTCATTCATTTGTTCATTCTCCATCATGCTTTATCCTAACTTGTGCTGCGAGGGTTGCTGGAGCCTATCCCAGCTGTCTTCAGGCAGTAGTTGGGGGACACCCTGAACCATTTGCACACAGAAACTAGCAACCATTCACGCTCACACTTACGCCAAAGGATGATTTGGAGTGTTCAATCAACCTGGCATGCATGTTTTTGAAATGTTGGAGGAAACCAAAGGGGCCGGAGAAAACCCACACAGGCCAGGGCAGAGCACGCAAACGCCGCACAGGGTGGTCGGAGCGGGGATTGAACTCACAACCTCTGCACTGTGAAAGTCTGTGTGCTAACCACTTTACTACCAGGCCGCCCTTTATTACGATATTGGTGATTTTATATCACAACAATAATATACCATGGTATACATTTCAACATAAATAACAAAAATGGTATACAACACTCAGTGATTGCTACCCCTTTCTCATTTTATTTTGATGTAACGTTGATCTGCATCAAATGATTAATGCTGATATATCATGTTATCAATTATAAACAAAAACACATTTTTTTCCACAAATGAAGATAATCTAAACAGGAGGTACAAAATTCATTAAAACACAATACATTTGATTGTCATATCATTTTGAAAAAAATATATATTTTGGAGATCTCAAAAGTCACAATCTAAACTCAATGTTAAGTGTCCTTGGGTGATCTGAAAGGCGCTTGGAAATTAAATGTATTATTATTATTATTAGTAGTAGTAGTAGTAGTTGTATTGTTTACACTCTCAGGGGAATAAAATCACAAAGGAAAGAGGGAGAAGGCGATAGATTAAAGACACCTTTAAAGTGGTTAAGAGATTAGATAAATTATGTCAGAGCATCAATTATTTCATTATTTACTGTATTACTTTGATAGTTACACTTGCATTTCCTGCTTGCAATCGAAAGTAGAGTTCCACGGGAGAGGACGAGGACAAAATTTTACTCTGATAAGACAACAAAAAAGTAGTTTGGTGTCATGTGGGGCACACCACATTGAAGTCCAAGATGGCGCCCAAGTAGGCAACCGTTAGCAAGTGGCCTCACGATCCTTGCTTTTTTGTTGTTGTTTTGGTTTTCCACCATGATCCACTGGTGAAAAGGACGCTTTGATCCTATTCTCTTTCATCTAGAACGGCTTCATACGACAAAGAGGGTGCAGAACGTGCTTAAGATTGAAAGACTGTGTGTTTTGTGTTGTCACAATTTTAATTTTGTTTGTTTGTTTTGTTGTTTTGACTTCAAGATGGCGCTTTACAAGTCATTTGTCGTGCGGCGATACAGCAAGCAGGTGGAAAGAGGATAAAAGTTCACTCAGCTAGATGCAGGAAGGGTATCGTGAGTTTTCTTTATTTGAAGTTGATATCAGCTTTCAACAGACCACAGGTAACACCGCTCTCCAGCTTGTCCTTCTTCCTCCTCGAAGTGACTGGCTCAGGCTGGCTTTGAAGGTGCTTCACCTGAGCTTCTGGCCAATCAGGTCCCAGCGGCAATTGGCCATTCCCAGGTGGTTGCAATCATCTTCTCAATCAGTCTAAATCAATTAGTGGTCGCCCAACTCTACTGTTTTGGATGGGGAGAAATGTGCACCTTTCTCCCATCCAAAATCCAGAACACACAAAATTATTTAACATTTCTTTTAGCATCATGACATCATTCACCCCCTCTCCTCAGAGTTCAGACATTCTTGTCAAATAATCAGCAATAACATTTGTTGTCAGGGCAGAGAAAGTCATATGTGACAGGTCCTATTCTCCTAGTCACAGCGTATGGGCCCTGCCACTTTGCCAGTAGCTTACTTGATCCCATATGCAACAATATTAACACCTTCTGTCCAGGGTGCCAATCTCTCCCTGATAAATTCTTGCCGTTATTCTCGCTGGAGATCCTCTTCCAGCTTCTGACGTTCTGCATCTTCCGCTTCTTTCTGGAATTCTGGGTTCAGAAACCATGGGAATTGCAGCTTGTCTTAGATGATGAAACTGTGGAGGTTGGGCATGTTAAGTAACCCAACTTGGGAGTTTCTTGTGCGGGACGAAGGTTCGTTGGCCTGGCTGTTCGAGAGTCAGCGCCCCGGGGCTGCGGTCCCAGAGGAGGATAATGTTAACTAGATCGACTGTCAAATGTCCATTCTTACTTGTTGGGTGCATCTGATCTCTAGATCTGTTCAATCAACATCACCTCTTGTCTGAGTCTTAGGCTTCACCACTGGTTCCATCTCACTCTGCTCAGTTCCATCCTTGGCTTGGCAACACTTTAAAGTGAACAGTGTTTTCCAGTCCCGCAATATTGTGATGATATTTCTGTTACGATCATCGAATTATCTTTTCAATGATCGTTCCTGCAAAATAAAACAAACTTGTGTAATGTCTTAGTGAAAGGCAACACTAAAATATTGACTGTATATTTCCACCATCAGAGTTATGTTTTGTTTTCCCACGGGGTGTATCGGCTCTCCGTGGTTCCAGTTCATCCTGCGTTCTTTATAACTGGACACTATGGCATTTTCAAGGAATGCTTTTATACCAGTACAGTTGGTCTGTAATAGCACTCTGGAACTTCCTGCTGGAAAAAAAACAATAGGAAGGAAACTCCAGCATGTTGTGAACTGCAAAAAAGGCTGCAACTTTATTATTTTGCCACGTGTTTTGGAAAAACTCACTTGGTTTTTCTCATCATTTCATTCTATTGCATGCATGTTGTTTAGGCTGTCTTCTCTTTCCAGGGCCGATCTTTCACTCCTGTGGTGGAAGCCACCAGTCAGAGGTGCCGTCCGAAGTCACAGGCTGTGACTGCCAGTCACTTATGAGCATGAATCATGAACTCAGTGGTTCTGGTTGACAACAGTGGAACAGTGCTCGAGTATGTCACAGCAGTGGAGGACCCACAGAAGGTTGGTTGAAAGGACACACAAGAAAATAAACACAAAACAACAACTTGCTGTTTTCCTTCCCAAGTGTAATATTGTTCACCGTCTTGCTTGCTACATGTGCCAGCAGGACAGTGAGTTTGATGTGGACCTGGAGATGGAGGGTGAAGTGGAGGGCGAGTGTGAAGTCGAAGAGTTAGATGATGGGAGAGAAACTGACACCTGCCCAACTGTCATTGCGGAGGCCATTTTACCTGAAGAACCGGGTTATTCAGCCCAGGTGGTGGTATATGGCAACGAAACATACATCATGCAGGAAGTGAGCAGTGAGCAAGATGTGGAGTCCGAAAGGAGGGCAGGTGAGATATCAGTTCTTCTGTATTAAGTATAACTTCAATTCATCCGTAAAAGTACTTGCCACACTATAAGAACTTAAAGGACAACCGACACCCATTTTTTGTTTCCTAACTGACATCAGATAAACGTTTTAGCGCATTTAAAATACCCAAAACACGCAGGCTGATATTTTTAGTCAAATGCAAAACACCAATAAATATGAGTGAAAGTGTCCCAAAACTACTTCAAAATAACCCCGGAAATGGCGAGTTTCAGAAGGTCCCGCCCCCTTGATTGTGACGTCACGCCAGGACATCTTGCCTTGTTCTAGAATCAAAACAATGGCTTCAGATTCAGAGAAGATGCTTTCTTGTTACTCATCCAGTGATGAATATAATTCAAGTACAGTAAAGTCTCGTTATATTGATATTCTCGGGAGTCGGAAAAAATATAGATATAACCGGACTATCGATATATCCGATCCTGCGGCATGTAAATTTTCTCCTTGCGTTCATAGAAATAGTATCGTAATAAGCAGTACTATCGATATAACCAATATCGATATAACGAGACTTTACTGTAGTTCTGAAGAGGAAAGCATAAATGTTTACAATCAATTAAAAAAGTCCTTCCGTATCAATTCAAGCCGTCAGGACTCCAATGTAGCGTCCCAAAAAATGTCAATCCCAGAAAGTGTCAATCTTCTTTTATTTAATTTCAGCCATTTTAATCTAGAGCAACAATTCTTTATTTTCCATATTTTCCTGGCATGAGAGGCCACAGTAAACATCAAGTAAACAAAATGTATGTGAGTGTGTGAGAGAACAGGAATCAAATCTAACACGCTTAGTCCAATTTTATAAGCCAAATACTTTTTTTGCTGTAACAAGTCACAGTACCGTGGAGGAAAATGTATCCTTGGGCCACATTATCACATTTTCTTTCAGAGGTGTACAGTATTTATTTTTGTTGCCAGTGGTTTGGACATCAATGCGTGTATGAGGACTTATTTTGAGTGGGCAGCAAATCCAGTATACAGTTACACAAAGCAAAGTATGTCCCATTAAAATATGTTTTAAAAAAGTAACCTATACATTAACATTACAGCTTAACGTGTATACTTGAACACACTACGTACTCTAATTGTGTACAGTGATATACTTGAGCTGACTGACGCCCATTATTTATCCTCACGGGTAGACACTGCCATCCTGTGGACAAGATTCCCAATACGTCCTGTAATTATACATTTTTTAAACCATTCTAATTAATACACACAAAGTTGATTGCGGTTGTCATGAATATGTATGGTGTTAGCAGTGTACTTTTAAAGAGTTGTCTCAATTACTACTCATTATAGTAGAAGTCTCACTCGCTTTCATGTCTTCGGTGAGCTTGCATGGTATCTCTTCTCGTCCCCAGCTCTGTCCCTAAGTCTACAAACGTGTTTGGCCAACCGTGTGAATGTGAAAACTCAGTTTTGTTTTTGACTCTAGATCATATCAACGTGTACTTTGCCTCTCACCCGAAGCCATCTTTGGTTAATTCCAGCTTTCTCCAACTGGAATAAGCAGTTAACACACACAAAAAAAATACATCATGTATTAGGTCCTGTATTCAAAATTATGTTTGAGTTTGAATGTTTTTTTTCGACAGCAATAATTGTAATACTATAATTAATTTTGGAGTTGGAACATGGAGTTAAATTGTAGACAGTGAATAGTGGTTTTTGTTGTTTTTTTTTGTGTGTTTTAACAACTCGATGTGTCCCCAGCAAGTTGGAAGAGTGGGTCAAGCCTCACCATTTTGAGATTTGGTGTTCCAATCTCATCCTTCCTGTGTAGTGTTACATGTTTTCCCTGTGCGTGCATAGGGTATCCTCAGTTACTTTGACTTCCTCCCACAATCTAACAGCATGCGTGTTAGGGTCGTTAAATACTCTAAATTGTATACAGCGGTGAATATTATTTCTCTCTGCGCCTTGCGATTGACCTAGTGACCAGTCTCTTGTGTATCCCTGCCTGCCTCACACAAATTCATCTGGGATAAGTGGCTGAGGAAAAGGTGGCATATATAATGGATGGATTTGATTGTATTTATCTTTATTAGTCTCACAGTGGAGACACTTACATTTCACAGCAGCAAATGTATTATTATTAAAGTTATGGACATCACTTACTACTGAACAACGTGACTTTGGAATTAGATTGATGCTACCTGTACCTACTTAACAGCTGAATTCCCTTCAATATATATATATATAGTTTGTATGTAGTAGGATATGTATAGTTTGTATAGCTGGTTATCCGTGTGCAAAATGCAGCCACACCATGAAACCGCGCGCAAAAACCAAGTTAGAGAACAGTGTATTTTGTTTTGCAAAAATTTGAATTTTAATACTGCATGTTTTTTTACGGCTGGGTGAAAAGATTCCTCGCTGCTGCTTGAGTTGACGTCTTCAGTTTCACACAAGTGGCGGGGGCTACGGAAGGATTTCCTGTTTCTGCTGCGGAAGAATACATTCACTTGGGGTGGTTACATATCCATTTGAATTGGACGATTTCCTACGGGTGGCGGAGTGATTTGAGATAGTTGCTTCCCGTACAATTTAGTGAGAAGTCAATGTGAATCTTCAGCAAGGAGAAACATGGCGACTTCGCAACGTGACGGGCACGCAAATCAGCTTGATCTACTCATCAGAGCCGGTAATGTGTTGTTATGTGCAGTTCACCTAGTTGGAGAGTTGCTGTAATGCAAGGCAAGTGTTAACCTAAAGCGGGGTCGCTCACTCGGCAGCGTAGGCTGCTGGAGTAATGGAGGACTATCAGGAAGTGATCACCTTGGTAGCAACCTGCCTGCTTTGCTAACCTTCTTCGAGTTGTTTAAGCATGGAGGCAGAAAATGAGACAGAGATCACCGTTTTGCGCGGTTACTAGTTAGTCTGCAATTTGGCTCTTTTGCATGGAGGACCATCGATGTCAGCAACAACGTGTTTGTGTGTTGGCGATTACTGCGTGTCGGAACGGCTCTGGAAAACCAGGAAGTGTGAAACTCTTGTCTTTCCTACGTCTTTGCCACGCTGTCTGGCTGGAAGGACATGTGGTTTTAGTTGCAAGAGTTGAAATTAGCAACATTTATGCATTAAACTATGAGGGGCTATAATGATTTTATTTTTTTTCACCGCACACGATTGTCCTATAATATATTTGTTGCGGTAAACGCGATCTAAATGCCCATTTTTATCTTTTATGTCCCACAGTCATTAGATCTTGGTTATTTGGTCAGAATTTTGTGTTTCATGAGGCGTGAACTGCGCTTTATTTTTACGACGCTGATGTTAATGTTTCTATTGTTTCCGTGAACGTGTTGTGTCGCTTGTGGTCGCAGCGTGGGGCGGCCTCCCTCTCGCTTTTCCTCCCATCAGTCGGTCTGAAGCTCGGCTTCAAGTCTATGATCGCTCGAACTAAATGTTTTGGTGTTATCTCGTTTGTGTTTTTTTATAAACAACGTCAAAAACCCTTCTCGTGAAACGAATCTGTCAACGTTTTCAATCCTATTTTGATAGCGGAAGCGTTGTGCGAATGAAGGAGGTGTTGATATTTTGATCGACACACCTCCAGGCAAATGGCGTTTGCTGTTTTAAGCAACGTCATTGCGAACGCAGATTAGCGTCACAATAGGCGGATTTATAGCCGGGGCCTTATCCAATGATTGTAGCTGCCCTTGTTGAGTGACACCTGGATTTGGACGCTTATTTGAAGAGAACTGGAGGGAAAGGTTTTGGACTGTAAACACGGAAGTCATTTGCAGAACTACTTTTTGTCCAACTCCGTTAATCCTGTCGCTGGTTCGGAAGACTCGAATGCATTTGTTAGAAATGGTTCAATTAATCATATAGAAACTTTGCATTCGCTCCCAAATGCTTGCAAACTGTAATAAATAAACGACATATTCGATATACTTTCATTTTACGATGACCATTGTATTACGTTTGCGGTTCAATGCTTTTGTACGGCAAATTTGGTTTAAAAAAATTTAGCACCTCGACTACAGTTGTTTTAATATATCGCAGGTTTTTTCTGTGCTTGGGCATACGTCGACATCATGTTCTTGTGTGTTTGGGAACAGTGCGTCAATCTAAAGATAGCCTTATGTGGCACCTATTGCTTCAGAGCAATTGCCAAAAATGGAGCGTGGACACTGATAGGGTCTCGTGTTTCTCGCCTTTGGTTGACAACAGCAGGTGCTCTCTGTCTCTTCTCTGGTCCCCAGACGCGCTCATATCAAATGTTGTTTCCCTTGACAATTGCTAAACTTAATGGTGTGTCCAAAGTATCAAGAAAATAAAATTACTTACATTTGTGTATTTTGTGGCAGTTCTTTCAATATTTTTTTGTTTTGTGTCTCATGTCTGTTGTTTTTCAAATGTTCATCTTTTTTCATTTTGCAGATCATTAAAAATATCAATTTAACAATACAGAAAGGGGCAAAAACTCATACGTAGAAATATACAAGGTGCAGTCTTAAACTCCTAACTTAAACTGATGTAAAGAAACAATCTTTGGTGTCATTGGACCCATCTGTGCTACGTTGATGTGATTACTTTTGACGAATACGGATTACGCTTGTTACTGTTAGTGATAAACTATTTTTCACAACTGTGTAGATTAAGTTGTATTTTTTGGCATTTGACTCAGCATGACTCAGACTTGATTTTAGTTTTACTATTTTGTGCTCTCTTAGTTATTATTTTTTATTGTTTTGTATGATATTTGCTCCACATGTTGTACACTGTATAGCAAAGTTTGTTTTAGAATGTCTAATAAATACACTTCGTCATCAAGCCACACCACATTTGCCGAAAAAAAACCATCAATCCTATCTCTTGACAATGTCATGTAACAATTCATGGAATGTCTTAAATATTGTAGTCCAATTGTATATTTCAGCAGTAACATCACAGATGAATATTTCTACATATTTTTGGGGGTTTTGTTTTTGTTTTCCCAGTTGAGGCCTCCGTCCATGGCACCAATGTACACTGCTCTGATAAAACCATTGAGGCTGCAGAGGCTCTGCTTCATATGGACTCACCGTGCAGTGTCAGAGAAGATTGCAGTCCAGGTAAATTCACATTTCGATCTTCTATTGGGGCTCTAATCCTGTTTGTTTTGTGCCATCTTCATATATCTAAGTTAGTAGCTTATATTCTTGGCTATCATGCTAAACTACTCTTTTTTCCATCCAAATACTTAAAGGACAACCGACGTCTCCGGACAAGTTATGTCCATAATTTGTAAAATGGCTTCAAATGACTTCTTTTGATCGTATTTTACAAAGATTCCACCGCATATAGCTATATTTTACATTTTAAGACTCTTGCTGAAAGGATACAGTGTAGCAGTTCTTCCATCACGTCAATGCTTGTTTGGTCTGAAAACCTCGTGTTGCACCAGAAAGAGCCAGAAGAGGGCGTCCAAGCTCCATGCAAGGAATTTATCAGCCTATGGAAACCGGCTCATTCATTCCTCAACGGAGCTCGGTGGCCATTTTCTGCCTCTTTTTGGGTGAGACATTTCCCCTAAATGTTGCCTCAAAATGGCACGGAATAAATCATTTAATCAATTGCAAACATGTATGCTTTCCTCTTCAGAACTATTTGAATCATATTCATAACTGGATGTGTAACAAGAAAGCATATTATCCGAATCTGAAGCCTTTGTTTTGATTCTCCAGCAATGTAAGATGTCTTGGCGTGACGTCACGAACTGGGGGCGGGACTTTCTGAAAATGCCCAATTCGCAGCTCAATTTTTTTGCAGATTTTGGACACTTTAAGTCATTTTTATTGATGTTTTGCATTTGAATAAAAATATCATACTGCGTGTTTTGGGTATTTTAGATGCTATAAAACGTTTTTCTGATGTCAGTTAGGAAACAAAAAAGTGACATCAGTTGTCCTTTAATCTAATTTCAAGACAAAAAAAAAATCGTAATTCCCAGCATGAGGACGTTCACACCCACCAGCTCTTAAATCCCTCATAGATTTATGACGCTTTCCCTCTACCTCTGTCTAGAATCTTTTGTCCCTCCATATGTAGCAACACCAGAGTTCCTCCATGCCACCATGCGTCCTGACATAGCAGAGACGGAGGTGGAGATATCAACAGAGGACTGCTGCGAAAATCATGAGGACGACGATGACGACGATGATGATGATGATGATGATGATGATGAAGATATAGGTGAATTGATAGATGAGCCGGAGGCGGAACATGACCATGAGCCTGTCAGGAAGAGGAGAGGTAGATGAGAACCATTCTGTTTACATGAGCAATCACAGCATTGATACAATGTATTTTAACATTCTCTGAAAGATGTGTTATCTTCCCTTAAAAACCAAGTGCACAAAAACATTTTTGTTTGTATTCTCAAAGTATTATAATTGTTTCACCTCAGGGTTAACTTTTACTCATTGCATGGGCTGGATTGACACTGCGCTGCTCAAGTTATACCAGGCTTGAAATAAATTCACATTCACATTGTACAGTGATACCTCGGCCTACGAACTTAATTGGTTCCCAGAAAGTGTGTGTAAGGCGAAAAGTGTCAAAAAAATGTCATTCCCTTCAATGTTGTCACAAATTGATTATTTACGTGCAGTTCCAATGGCTGCATGCGTTTGTGACTAAATGCAAAAATGGGTGTCATTTAAAGGACAACCGACACCTCCGGACAAGTTGCGTCCATAATTTGTCAAATCACTTCAAATGACTTCTACTGAGCGCATTTTACAAAGATTCCACTGCATATAGCTATATTTTACGTTTTAAGACTCGCGCTGAATATTCAGGAAGTCTTGTTTTCGAATTGATGACGATTCCTGAAGTGACGTCACATTCGCAACGCCTCTGACCGACAAAGCGACAATGCATTTTGGGCACTTTTTTTTCACATGAAAACACTGTGTTGATCGTGAAATTAGAAGCAAAATTACATAAATAACGCCATGGTGAATCGTTGTATGTCGCACCAAGACTACCAATTGCGGTAACACCATAAAGAAGGTGTAATTCCCAGCAGACAAATCAGCCCATTTCCAACGGAGCTTGTGCGCCATCTTGTGCATTTCCTGGGATGCTACATTGGAGTCCAGACAGCTCGAATTGATACGGAAGGACTTCTTTAATCGATTGCAAACATTTATGCTTTCCTCTTCAGAACTATTTGAATCATATTCATAACTGGGTGAGTAACAAGAAAGCATCTTCTCAGAATCTGAACTCTCTGAAGCCATTGTTTTGATTCTGGAGCAAGGTATTTTGTGGAGGAGTAACCTGGTGTGACGTCACAAACAAGGGTGCAGGACTTTCTGAATCTCGCCATTTCCGAGTGCATTTTGTGGCAGTTTTGAGACACTTTAAGTCATTTTTATTGGTGTTTTGCATGTGACTAAAAATATCAGCCTGCGTGTTTTGGGTATTTTAGATGCTATCAAACGTTTTTCTGATGTCAGTAAACAAAAAAAAATTGTGTCGGTTGTCCTTTAAGACTAACATGGAACTGGGCGTTTAAATGTATTTGTTTCTTTTTACTTTGTAGCCGGACGGAAACTGAAAACGAATCAGTCGTATTCGAATGGGTCCGTTGATCTTGGACTCAGGAAGAAATCGAGAGAAGGGAAAGGTATTGTGTCATGTCAATCAATTAAAGTGACATGAGGCCAAAGCCCAGATCAACATTTGACTCAATTGATGTCCAGCAGGAAGCACCATCTACTTATGGGAGTTCCTGTTGGACCTCCTGCAGGACAAGAACACATGTCCAAGGTACATAAAGTGGACACACAGGGAAAAAGGCATCTTCAAACTGGTGGACTCCAAGGCCGTGTCCAAGCTGTGGGGAAAACACAAAAACAAGCCAGATATGAACTATGAAACCATGGGTCGGGCGCTTAGGTGAGCATGTCACATCGTTGTCCACCTCCTTTTTGTTAACACATTTCCTCCCCTCACAAATGGTGTTGTCCTTTTTGTAGATATTACTACCAGCGTGGAATCCTCGCCAAAGTCGAAGGCCAGCGTCTGGTTTACCAGTTTAAAGAAATGCCCAAAAATCTTGTGATAATTGACGACGACAAGACGGAAATGTCCGTCGCCGATGTGCCGATGCGCTCGGAGACGACGACGGTGTCTTACCGGCGCATAGTGCAGCCGCCAAATGTCGTGCTGAAGAGTTCCCAGCTGTCCTTCAGGAAGAGCTCCGAGGTGTCCCTCAAAAAGCCCAACATCCTCCGCGGCGGCAACAGAGGCAATGCGCCCGCAGGTGACAAGATGGCGCCGGCCAGTGCCTCGGGGACGGCGAGCGCCTTGGGAGATGGCAGTCAGATTGCAACTGTCCTTTCAAATGCGTCCGGGCCCAGGTGAGAACTGGAGTGCAGGCAAGATGCTGCACGGTTGAAGATTTTGATTGTCTTTCCTAACCTGTTAAAAAATGGACAAGAATGGATGTCCTATTCTCCCCAAAGTCCCATTGAAAGTGTGACTTGGAAAGGGTCCTTGGGGGTGGAAAAAAAGTCCAGATTTGAGAAACCATCTTGGCAAAGAGCATTTTTGTTCAATCCAGTTAGTGTGAAATCTGCTGTTTTCATCTCTCTAATGGCAAAATCGTTTTTTGGACAACTTCATTGCAATGCCGAATCGGAATCCGCTTACACGGTTGTAAAAATCTTGTTTATTCCCAAGTGATGTTTCCAATATTGAAAATTTTGGAAGGATACAGTGTAGCAGTTCTTCCATCACGTCAATGCTTGTTTGGTCTGAAAACCTCGTGTTGCACCAGAAAGAGCCAGAAGAGGGCGTCCAAGCTCCATGCAAGGAATTTATCAGCCTGTGGAAACCGGCTCATTCATTCCTCAACGGAGCTCGGTGGCCATTTTCTGCCTCTTTTTGGGTGAGACATTTCCCCCAAATGTTGCCTCAAAATGGCACGGAATAAATCATTTAATCAATTGCAAACATGTATGCTTTCCTCTTCAGAACTATTTGAATCATATTCATAACTGGATGTGTAACAAGAAAGCATATTATCCGAATCTGAAGCCTTTGTTTTGATTCTCCAGCAATGTAAGATGTCTTGGCGTGACGTCACGAACTGGGGGCGGGACTTTCTGAAAATGCCCAATTCGCAGCTCAATTTTTTTGCAGATTTTGGACACTTTAAGTCATTTTTATTGATGTTTTGCATTTGAATAAAAATATCATACTGCGTGTTTTGGGTATTTTAGATGCTATAAAACGTTTTTCTGATGTCAGTTAGGAAACAAAAAAGTGACATCGGTTGTCCTTTAATCTAATTTCAAGACAAAAAAAAATCGTAATTCCCAGCATGAGGACGTTCACACCCACCAGCTCTTAAATCCCTCATAGATTTATGACGCTTTCCCTCTACCTCTGTCTAGAATCTTTTGTCCCTCCATATGTAGCAACACCAGAGTTCCTCCATGCCACCATGCGTCCTGACATAGCAGAGACGGAGGTGGAGATATCAACAGAGGACTGCTGCGAAAATGATGAGGACGATGACGACGATGATGATGATGATGATGATGATGATGAAGATATAGGTGAATTGATAGATGAGCCGGAGGCGGAACATGACCATGAGCCTGTCAGGAAGAGGAGAGGTAGATGAGAACCATTCTGTTTACATGAGCAATCACAGCATTGATACAATGTATTTTAACATTCTCTGAAAGATGTGTTATCTTCCCTTAAAAACCAAGTGCACAAAAACATTTTTGTTTGTATTCTCAAAGTATTATAATTGTTTCACCTCAGGGTTAACTTTTACTCATTGCATGGGCTGGATTGACACTGCGCTGCTCAAGTTATACCAGGCTTGAAATAAATTCACATTCACATTGTACAGTGATACCTCGGCCTACGAACTTAATTGGTTCCCAGAAAGTGTGTGTAAGGCGAAAAGTGTCAAAAAAATGTCATTCCCTTCAATGTTGTCACAAATTGATTATTTACGTGCAGTTCCAATGGCTGCATGCGTTTGTGACTAAATGCAAAAATGGGTGTCATTTAAAGGACAACCGACACCTCCGGACAAGTTGCGTCCATAATTTGTCAAATCACTTCAAATGACTTCTACTGAGCGCATTTTACAAAGATTCCACTGCATATATCTATATTTTCTGTTTTAAGACTCGCGCTGAATATTCAGGAAGTCTTGTTTTCGAATTGATGACGATTCCTGAAGTGACGTCACATTCGGAACGCCTCTGACCGACAAAGCGACAATGCATTTTGGGCACTTTTTTTTCACATGAAAACACTGTGTTGATCGTGAAATTAGAAGCAAAATTACATAAATAACGCCATGGTGAATCGTTGTGTGTCGCACCAAGACTACCAATTGCGGTAACACCATAAAGAAATTACATAAATAACGCCATGGTGAATCGTTGTGTGTCGCACCAAGACTACCAATTGCGGTAACACCATAAAGAAGGTGTAATTCCCAGCAGACAAATCAGCCCATTTCCAACGGAGCTTGTGCGCCATCTTGTGCATTTCCTGGGATGCTACATTGGAGTCCAGACAGCTCGAATTGATACGGGAGGACTTCTTTAATCGATTGCAAACATTTATGCTTTCCTATTCAGAACTATTTGAATCATATTCATAACTGGGTGAGTAACAAGAAAGCATCTTCTCAGAATCTGAACTCTCTGAAGCCATTGTTTTGATTCTGGAGCAAGGTATTTTGTAGAGGAGTAACCTGGTGTGACATCACAAACAAGGGGGCGGGACTTTCTGAATCTCGCCATTTCCGAGTGCATTTTGTGGCAGTTTTGAGACACTTTGTCATTTTTATTGGTGTTTTGCATGTGACTAAAAATATCAGCCTGCGTGTTTTGGGTATTTTAGATGCTATAAAACGTTTTTCTGATGTCAGTTAGTAAACAAAAAAAAATGGTGTCGGTTGTCCTTTAAGACTAACATGGAACTGGGCGTTTAAATGTATTTGTTTCTTTTTACTTTGTAGCCGGACGGAAACTGAAAACGAATCAGTCGTATTCGAATGGGTCCGTTGATCTTGGACTCAGGAAGAAATCGAGAGAAGGGAAAGGTATTGTGTCATGTCAATCAATTAAAGTGACATGAGGCCAAAGCCCAGATCAACATTTGACTCAATTGATGTCCAGCAGGAAGCACCATCTACTTATGGGAGTTCCTGTTGGACCTCCTGCAGGACAAGAACACATGTCCAAGGTACATAAAGTGGACACACAGGGAAAAAGGCATCTTCAAACTGGTGGACTCCAAGGCCGTGTCCAAGCTGTGGGGAAAACACAAAAACAAGCCAGATATGAACTATGAAACCATGGGTCGGGCGCTTAGGTGAGCATGTCACATCGTTGTCCACCTCCTTTTTGTTAACACATTTCCTCCCCTCACAAATGGTGTTGTCCTTTTTGTAGATATTACTACCAGCGTGGAATCCTCGCCAAAGTCGAAGGCCAGCGTCTGGTTTACCAGTTTAAAGAAATGCCCAAAAATCTTGTGATAATTGACGACGACAAGACGGAAATGTCCGTCGCCGATGTGCCGATGCGCTCGGAGACGACGACGGTGTCTTACCGGCGCATAGTGCAGCCGCCAAATGTCGTGCTGAAGAGTTCCCAGCTGTCCTTCAGGAAGAGCTCCGAGGTGTCCCTCAAAAAGCCCAACATCCTCCGCGGCGGCAACAGAGGCAATGCGCCCGCAGGTGACAAGATGGCGCCGGCCAGTGCCTCGGGGACGGCGAGCGCCTTGGGAGATGGCAGTCAGATTGCAACTGTCCTTTCAAATGCGTCCGGGCCCAGGTGAGAACTGGAGTGCAGGCAAGATGCTGCACGGTTGAAGATTTTGATTGTCTTTCCTAACCTGTTAAAAATGGACAAGAATGGATGTCCTATTCCCCCCAAAGTCCCATTGAAAGTGTGACTTGGAAAGGGAGTGGGAGTGGAAAAAAAGTCCAGATTTGAGAAACCATCTTGGCAAAGAGCATTTTTGTTCAATCCAGTTAGTGTGAAATCTGCTGTTTTCATCTCTCTAATGGCAAAATCGTTTTTTGGACAACTTCATTACAATGCCGAATCGGAATCCGCTTACACGGTTGTAAAAATTTTGTTTATTCCCAAGTGATGTTTCCAATATTGAAAATTTTGGCAACCAGTAGCATAACCCGTCCGTCCGCTCCTCATATGCATGTTTTCCAGGACCGTGCGAGTCGCCATGCAGGTGCCGGTCGTTATGACATCATTGGGTCAGAAGATTTCGACGGTTGCCATGCAGCAACCAGCGGTCAGGACGGGGGCAGCCGGCCATACCACCATCCTATCCACCACTTCCGCCCTTGGTGCTGCCGCTGGAGCCGCCAACTCTCAACAGAAGGTGTGTTTGCCTCCATTTTGGGATTTTTTTTTTCACATTAATCCATTTCCCAAGCATTAATCTTCAAAATAAGTTATTCTGTCGCAGCTCTTGGCTTCTGCTGGACGTGCGGTGATAACGTAGTTTCCAAAATGGCTGACAGGAAGTGGATAGGTTTAGGCAAAGCTTACAAACAACAACTTCTTTTAACAATACGCTGCTGAACGTTAAAGGACAACTGATACCATTTTTTTCGTTTCCTAACTGACATCAGAAAAACGTTTTATAGCATCTAAAATACCCAAAACACACAGGCTGATATTTTTAGCCAAACGCAACACACCAATAAAAATGACTTGTAAAGGACAACCGACGCCTTCGGAAAAGTTATGTGAATAATTTGTAAAATGACTTCTACTGAGCGTATTTTACAAAGATTCCACCGCATATAGCTATATTTTACGTTTTAAGACTCACGCTGAATATTCCGGAAGTCTTGTTTTCGAGTTGATGACGATGCCTGGCGTGACGTCGCGTCTGGAATTCCCCTGAGCGAGAAAGCGACACACAATGCATTTTGGGCACTTTATTTGGTCTGAAAATGTTGTGTTGATGGCGAAATTAGAAGGAAAACACATAAATAACGTGATGGTGAATCGTTGTGTGTTGCACCAAGACTACTACAGTAAAGTCTCGTTATATCAATATCGGTTATATCGATAGTACCGCTTATTACGATATTATTTCTATGAACGCAAGGAGAAAATTACATGCGCGCAGGGTCGGATGTATCGATTGTCCCGGTTATATCGATATTTTTTCTGACTCCCGAGAATATCGATATAACGAGACTTTACTGTATTTGATAACAGTTGACATAAATTCCCAGTAGACAAATCAGCCCATTTCCAACGGAGCTTAGGCGCCATCTTGTGCATTTTCTGTGACGCTACATTGCAGTCCAGATGCCTCAAAATGACACGGAAGGAATTCTTTAATCGATTGCAAACATTTATGCTTTCCTCTTCAGAATTATTTGAATCATATTCATAACTGGATGAGTAACAAGAAAGCATGTTCTCTGAATCTGAGACATCCTGGTGTGACGTCACGAACAAGGGGGCTGGGCCTTCTGAAACTCGCAATTTCCGGGGTCATTTTGAAGTCATTTTGGGACACTTTAAGTCATTTTTCTTGGTGTTTTGCATTTGACTAAAAATGTCGTCCTGCGTGTTTTGGGTATTTTAGATGCTATAAATTTAGTCTTTGATGGAATTTGTGTAGGTAAACGTGTCTTTTAGACAAAAAACCCGCAAAAGATTATGTTATGAGATTTATGACATGAGAATTGGACTGAGGAGCTATTTAAGAATCCTTGTCTTTGCGATTAAGATGTGCGTGCATCTTGGAAGCCATGTTTGCAAACATTGAAAGTCTTTTATTGAGATGAGTTCACTGTCAATTTGCCTCAGTATGTCCCTTGGGGTATGTCAGAGATGTTCGATCGGAGACTGTCGACAAAGACTCGAAACCAGAAAGATTGTCTTTTTACTGCTGGCAGGAGACGTAGCCATTCATGACAGACGCCTGAATTCTGTAGCTCTCTGCTAAGCTATTTATTGCGTGTAAATGCAAATTAAAGTGAAACATTAGTAAAACATAGTTTTCTTGATCAGAATACCACACCTCTTGAGTTCTAAGCACGAACAGCTGTAAGCAATAAAACATTGTCTTTTCCATGAACTGATAAATTTGTAACCTGGCTAATCAGCTCTTCCTGTGAAGGAGTTTCAAGTAGTAAATTGCTCCGGTGATAAAGTCCTAAATTCTGCCCAAGGCCAGATCTCCTAGATGAAGATGACAGTTTAACAAGCTATGTCTGTTGACCTCAGATTGACCCCAGGTTGTCTGTGCTTCAATTGTGTATTCGAGTCACACCTGTTGACGAAGCAGATAACAGCATGAAACTTTTAAATATGATCATGATTGTTATTCTCCATCAGGGCACAATTATTTTTTTTTTTGTTGGCTCTAGGTTGTGATCCAGACCATCCCCACCATGGTGCCGGCCACACGAGAGAATGGCGAGAAGATCACCGTCCAGCTGGCCAAGATCATCACCATCCCAGCTCACCAGTTAGCTCAATGCCAGCTGCAGACCCCCACGGGCGCCGCCAAACCTGGTGTCAGCGCGCCTGCAGCTGGCATCAGCCTCTTGGGAAACCCACTCACGATGCAGACCCTGACTCCGGTCAGTGTGACCTCGGGAGCGCAGGTTATGAGGCTATCTGTGCCCACGCAAGCGCAACAACAACAACAACAGCAGCCTGCTGCTGCGGCGCAGCCATCGGGGAGTGCGGTAACGCTGGCGACGGCCGAGAGGTCGGCTTCACCACAGCCGCGTGTGGTCGCTGGCCTTTTCAACAGCTCAGAGCTGGTGGTGGGAGGGGACGAGCTCCAGGCTGCCGGCGCCCAAGTCCAAGCGGTGCGCTTACCCGTGACGGTCGCTGTTCCGCTGAATCAAGGTAGCGTCAAAAGCGCCTCATCGGATGCGCCAATCAAACTGGAATCCATCGAAGTGGTGAAGACAGAAGAGCCAGAGTGTTAAAATCCACCGGTCGGTCACACGTGCTCCCCCCGCCCCCCCACTCGAGTGAATCACTTTGTACATGAAACCTTTTTTTATTACACTTGAGATAACCAGCAGAAATTTGATGGACTTTTAATGCCGTTTTTGTTTTTCCTCTCTGCTGCATGAAGCGTTTCAGCCAAGCCCGTAAAATGACAACTCTGTGGAGCCCAACATGCAAATACTTGAAAGGGACCAACCCGATCACTACCCCCTACGCCCACTCACGATAATCCCGTCACGAGCGGTAAATCTCATCAGCCCGAAACACTACACAAGCGATTTGAACACAAGTCCAATATCTTCTAATTGGCCCAAAAAACGTGTGCATGTAGAAGCCTGAAAATTTTACACATTTTTTTTTTTGTGTGCGATTTTTCAACCAGCAATTTGTACTCCAGGCACTGTGCAAATGTGTGTCTGTGTGTGTTTGGTGCTACATGGGTCCCAAGGGAGTATATGTAGAACTATATATATGTAAATGGCTACTATACATAGTTTACAGAGCTAATAACAGGGCAGTCTTTGATTTTAATTTCGACCTCCTTAATGTACTATATGAACTTTAAGTTGAATTTATTGATATTTTTTTTTAAATCTTTTCATAACTTGTACCAAGCACAGTATTACAGCAACAACAGGATTGGAAATAACAGCTTGTGAGGATTTTTTTGTGTGTTTAAGCACTGATTTTGTTTTCAATTTAACAAACCAACCTGTTTTTTTAGTCCATTGAAATCACAGTTTAACAAATTGTCAGCAAATATGTAAAGAAGGGTTCATCTTCTTTCTTATTCTTTGCTGTGGCAATAGAAGCAAATCATGCGAACTGGACAGTTAACACCATGAAATTATCAGAAATATAAATCCCATCGATCTCCGTTATTCAGAATGATCATTGAGGTTAATTTCTTTTAACTAATAGTTGACTTTGAGCCAATCCACACTGCCACGTCTCAGATAAAAGAATCCATAGGAACATGTATATAACTTTATTCTTTAATTGATAGCAGATGTATTAAGTATACTGAATGTGATTTCAGTCTTCAAATCCCAGAGGTCACTTATGAAAGGTCATTTATTTTTTTTTGCTGTCACATTGGCCATCCACCTACATTTCATATTTTTTTTTTACCAAATGAGGGAAAATACTGAAGTTTTGTGTTCAGACTGAACTGTTTGTATATTCAACATTTGAAGTATATTCTATTTTGTTGTACTCTTGTTTCAAAGTGTATTAAAGTAGATTTTACTGACACATTTTAACCGTTTTTGGTTGTTTTGGGTGAGATTAATGCATGTGTCTTTTCAACCCACACAAGAACAAAATTATACATACTCCTCCCCCACAGTGGTAACCGAATAAAATTACTACTTTATTTACTTCATTTAAAATTACAATGATACCTCGATTTACGAACCCCTTGGTTTACGAACTTTTCGGTTTACGAATGTGACATTTATGAAAATTTTACCTTGGCATACAAACTATTTTTCGGGATACACACAGAGCTGCCACAATGAGTGATGTGCCGTCCGCAAACGAGCCTGTTCTCCTAACAAGAAAATGGTGGCCGACGGTTTCTTTGGTTAAAGCCATGTGATTGGTCATGAACGCAGCAGTGAGGGGGTGGGGCTTTACAGACAAAGAGCGAGTGAGGCCTTCCTCCAAAACAAACAAAATAGTGTCGGTTAAAGCCACGTGATTGGTCAAGAACGCAGCAGTGAGGGGGCGGGAGGTTAAACTTTAAAGAGAGAGGCAGACGACAGAGAGACAGTGAGAAAACACATGAAATTGAGAGGACGGCTTGAAAGAAACAAAAGTGAAATGGTGATAAAATGGATAGAAAACAGTGAAATTTAGACTTGTTTCAACTTTGATAGTTCAAAAGTGTAGACTGGAAAGGTTAAAATGTCCCATCAATCAGGCTCCACAAATAACCCGCACAAGCCATTTGTACACTTGATGCAAAAAGCAATCAACCCAGCTAAACAGAACACAATTGATGAGGAAAAGCGTAAAATTATCGGAGAGAAAGCACCTCCAAGGGATCATTCCTCAAGATGGTGAAAGAAGAAGGCTACGTTCCTCAAATGTTTAATCAAGCCATCAACGACCGTCACAAAGGTAAAGAAAATGAGTATTATACAGTACAGTTTATTTCTTTAATTATAAAACCATAGCACATTTACTATACATACAACAAGGTATATTTTGTGTAGTTTTAAGGCTTAGGAAATTAGAAAGTAGAAAATTGTTTGATGGGGACCTGCGAACGGATTATTCTCATTTTAATGGTTTCCTATGGGAAATTAATTTTTGGGATACACACTTCGCCTTACACACCGTCTGGGGACCAATTAAGGCATTGTTCTGCCTAGCAACATAATTGTTTTTTTTCATGTCTGTCCAGAACACATTTTCCCCAGCTTTGTGGCTTGTCAACATGCTCTTTCGTTGGTCTTGCGCTTGAACGACGACAGATGGTAAGATCTGACAATGAGGTAGCATGGCCTTTGTGATAATCTTGATTTATTGTGACTCGTTCAATCAGAAATATCTGTCAATGTATTATTTTTTTAATATTAAAATCCACTGTTTTACGCACTCATCAATTCAAATTTGATCAGGAAAAGTTATCTGCCCTTCAGCACCGCACTTGCTTTAACCTTTGGAAGCCAACTTGCATACGCAGTCCCTTTAACAGTTTCACAGATATGTGAACGTATTTGTAAGTGTTTTCTCTAATCATTAGAGGTGTCGGGAACCTATGGCTCTCGAGCAATATATGGCTATTTTGATGATTGCATCTGGCTCGCCTATAAAACTAAATACGTACATAGTCTCGCTTTTTCGTTGTTCATTTCCTGTTTGGACGGTAGTTTTCATTGGATCATACTGACCTATCACCGGAACAGGTAAACGCCCCCTTTTTAAATCAGCCTGACGATTAAAAAATGATGTTGAATGGACGGAAGGATTCGCCTTTGTGGAGAGAAAAAGTTCAGCCGTGATTCTAATTTGCAATGAAACAATACCATGAATAAAACAGTTGAATATCAGTGACACTTTGACAAGCTCCATGTTAATTTTAGCATCAATATACGTACTTCTGTGAGAGACAACAGAAAGCAAGCGTGCAAGCCGTGTGCATGCTAGCTAGCAGTAGCTTCGCCTATGGACCCCGCAAATTGACTTACATTCCGATCGTTTGGCTGGATTTTTTTTTTACCAATCACGAGGAACGGACACCGATTTATATTAATGGTGAGTATTCTCACAAAGTTATTTTCAAGAATATATTCCGGCATTTTGTTGCAATCACGTGCGTGCGTGTTTGCGTGCATGTGTGTGTGTGTGGCTCTCACTGAAAAACCTTTCTAAATTTACTTTTATGGTTCACTTAGTCAAAAAGGTTCCCTACCCCTGCTCTAATGTGTTCATCATTATTTTCTACCACTAAGATGATCACAAATTGGACTCCCAGGGCTGATCAACACAAAATACTAGACCGCCAGTGAGACCCTAAAGAGTTTGATGGTTCTCTTTATTTGTATTTCCATTTGGAGAGTTGATTGGGCTGAGGAGGAGGGGAAAAATTCTCCTGGCTGGCTCGCCAATAAAGAGTTTGATGGTTCTCTTTATTTGTAAGTAGGTTCGTTGTCAGATCTCCCAGGCAGGTGACGCGCAGAGCTTGATCGTGGCGTGGAGTCGAGCAAGTCGAGCCGTGATGTCCGTCCGACGCCCGGCGCGAGCCGGGCGCCTGAGCGGGTCTGTGAGTCCGAGATGATTCTGCCCCGTGGTTCGCCCAATCTCTCTGTCCCGCGACAGCTCCTTTTATACAATTTGCAAGCGTGTGCTATGCGTCAGGGTGATACGCACATCAAGGAGATCAAGGAATTGAAAGACATGAGTGTTGAAAAGCGCACTTCAAAATCATACACGCGTGTGACGCAACAACCCCGCTGGATAACAGTTTGAATTGCTCTGCATTACATTTACAGTATGACCACTAGGGCGCACTGTAGATAGTGGTCAATTCTGACTTGTTATGGTTGGACACGAGCATGGACTTTTAAGGCCGTGTCAAGATTTGACAAGACGATACTTTAATAATAAGATATTTAATCTATAAGCATCTTTCAAAACGCTCAAGGAGACTTTACAGTCACAGGATACGTTTGTTTTTCTTGCGGGTGAGCAGCGGAAGCCAGACTCAAACTCAAGTAACAAGTAACATACACGCACGCACTACGAACTCCATTTTCCGTACCGCTTATTCCTCGGGGAGGGTGCTTGAGCCTATGCCAGCCGTCTTCGGGCACTCGGCGGGACACGCCCTGAATTGGTTGCCAAGGCACACAAAGACAAACAACAGTCACTCTCACACCTCAGGATAATTTGGAGTGTTCAATCTGTCTGCCATGCATGTTTTTTTTTTTTTTTTTTTAATGTGGGAGGAAACCGGAGGACCAGGAGAAAACCCACGCGGCCCCGGGGTGAACATGCAAACTCCACACAGGGAGGCCGTAGCGGGATGCGAACCGGTGACCTAACCACTCGACTACTTGGCCGCCCCTAACTCAAACAATAACATTCAAATAAAGTAAATGCACATAGGTCTTAATGTAGCGGTCTGCTAAATTAGCAGTGCACAGTACTCGTGATTCCTGAAACTTTTGATGTAAAAACAACATTATTTTGCACGTGTCCAAAAGACTGGTAAGCAAAAATAACAGCTTTAAATAGTTTTGAGCATATTATGGGGTGTAATGTAAATTTCTCCACTGTGAGACTAATAAAGGCATATCCAATCCAATCCAATCCAATGTAAATAATGCGAACAGTAGAAAAGATGACACAATTATGTTTATTATAGTCAGTTTGCTAGCAGTTAAGTTATGTTGTTATAATTTAACATCAGATACATTGTGTGTGCATCCATGTCCATCAGATCACACTTGGGATGAAGAGATCTGGAACCTCTCACCCAGGAAACATCGCAGCGCAATCCCAAAGTTCAGGAGGTAGACAAAGTTTCAGTCCATTGGTAATATTTGCTTCCTTGCCTTCATTATTTTTGCACAGGTTCTCAGGTCAGTGATGATAAATTGTGTGTGTTTTTAGAATTTATGTTTCCCACTCAATTATCCTCCTTAAAGCTGAAGTCACAAACCAGAGAGAGGTGATCTGAAGGATAGCTGAAGGACGGAAGCCTGTTTGGGCCAATCTCCTTCTCCGACGGCAAGTCTAAGACAGCATCCACACTCAGCGTGTCCTGACTGTACCAAATGTAGTCCAGAGTGGTGCAGCATTCCCCCGTCGGACGAATTTTCCACGTTGTGTATTGTGGCTCGGTCAAACTATCTTGGCTGAGCTTTTTATAAGCCGAGTCCAAGCCAAGTGGAGAAGCCACAAAACGACAGTACACCTCCTCAGTTGGGACTGCGTTGAAATCGCCGCATATAATCAGAGGGATGTGCAAATTGGAGCTCGCCAATGTTGCCGCGGAATGTCTTTGGACCACGTTTTGGACTTGGCGCAGGAGGTCCGACCCTTGGGCACTGCGGAGCCACTCCCAGCCAGCACGGGCCTTCAGATGGGTCACAGCCACGCACACGCACCTTCTCGTGCTTCGGCAACGTAGTATCATCACCAAAGCAACCTGAGAACACAGAATGGCTTGTGAGAGATGCTTCATGGGTTGTTGAGGAAAAACTGAACACCAAGACCTTTGTCGTCATGGTACCAAAAAGAGAATTGTCTTTGGGCCAACAGTACATAGGGCGGTAGATACGATCATTGACTTGCATGTACAGGGCCGGCGCTTCAAAACAAGGCTAATCTAATGAGATACAGTGATACCTCGGTTTATGAACTCTTTGTCTTACGAACTTTTCGGTTTACAAATGTTAAATTTATGACAATTTTACCTTGTCATACAAACTTTTTTCGTACACGGACCTGCCTCAATGAGTAATGTGTCGTGAGCCCGTTCTTCTAACAACAAAATGGCAGCCAACTGTTTTTGTCCTCTATTCCCCACCTTCGGTTGAAGCCACGTGATTGGTCAAGAACGCAGCAGTGAGGGTGGGTGGTTGAAACATTTTCTTTGGGATATTGTGGTGCTTGGAACTGTGTTGACGTGAGCTCAGGAGTTTCACTTGGGGGACAATTGTACTATGTCTCTATCTTTTGGCAATTTTACACCTTTCGAGGGGGTATCAATAAATGGGAGGTAGTTTGTGGCACTTAATTGTGACATCAAGAAGGTTGTAACCACCTGATTGGTTGGAATCATCATGGCAGAGAGCTGTAAACTGACGCAGTCCAAAAACTCGAAGCGCGACTCATCAAAGAAGAGTGCACAGCCATCAGGGCCGTTGTTGCCCTCAACATTCAGGCATGGCGACCAGGGCTTCGGGCAGAACCTGCTGCTATAACCCAGGCGGGCCAGAACTGGATGCAGGGTGTCAAAGTAGTGGTCCACTTCCTGCAGACACAGGATGTGAGGTCGGTAGGTGAGGATTTCATCTAAGATGAGGTACTTCCTTCGGGACCAGCTGAGGGCCTCTGGAGGACACTGCACAAAACTGTCAAGTCCTTCGCCGAGAGCTGATAAGAGAGAGACGTCGAGATTATAAGAGACACTCGAATGAATCATCTGTGCCCACCCAAATGGGTTTAACATCTGAAGTGCAACTGTGAAGCCAGAGAATTTGGGTGAACATGGTTTCCAACAGCAGTCGCTTACCTTGGGCTAGAATGTTCCACTGCATTACCCGGATAGCGCCGCCGTTGCCATTCGAGTGTCGAATGAAAGTCCTGTGCAAGCGTGATGGTTGATCGCCGAGGGCCACCTGGCATTGTCTGAGAACCTGGGTCGGATCAAGGGGACACAATGGGGACCCATTTTGCTCCTGTAAGTCAAACCAAAAACATGTTGTCATTTCCTCTTCAAAGGTTCTGCATATTAAATCTGTCATTTCATTGTTTTCCATGGTTGGAAGACGAGTTGGTCAATCACCTGGCAGAAATCCGGATCCGGGATGGTTTCAGCTGGCTGGTAGGGGTCCAAATGGGTCAGAGGGAGAGGGACACGATTGCTGCTTGTGCCACTGTTGCTGAGGTGAGCTAAGGCGTTGTACAGCCTGGTGGCTCCGCCACCCATTGGGTAACCTGGGTACAACGGCACCAGTGTGATGAAATTGAGCAGTACATGCTCGACACAAGAACATATCCATCCATCTTCCGGATCACTTTATCATCATTAGGGTTGCAGGGGGTGCTGGAGCCTATCCCAGCAATCTTTGGGCACTAGGTAAGGAACACCCTGAATTGGTTGCCAGCCAATCGCAGGGCACACCGAGACAAACAACCACTCACTCTCACACCTAGGGACAATTTAGAGTGTTCAATCAGTCTGCCATGCATGTTTTTGGAATGTGGGAGGAAACCGACGGACCCAGAGAAAACCCACGCGGGCCTGGGGAGAATATGCAAACTCCACACAGGGAGGCCGGACCAGGTCTTGAACTCACGACCTCTGCACTATGAAGCCGGCGTGCTAACCACTCGAGTACCGGGCCACCCTCCAAGAAATGTCACCCAGAAAAAAAAATCTGTAGATGGAAAGACTGTAAATTACCCATAGGTGTAAATTCAGGGTATGAAGCTGGTGATTGGTGAATAATTAGCCCAGAGTTTACATTTCTACTCACCCAGCTCAAACATCAACTTTGAAAAGGACACGCATTCGAGAACATGAATTGATGCACTCATGTTCTTGCTGACATGTTTACTGATGTGTTATTTGACAATTGTCATGACTCACAAGTTAGCTGCTGTGCAGTGGTTGGACTGATAAAACTCTCCACATTGAGTTTACCTTTTAACAGTGTGTGTGTGTGTGTGTGTGTGTGTGTGTGTGTGTGTGTGTGTGTGTGTGTGTGTGTGTGTGTGTGTGTGTGTGTGTGTGTGTGTGTGTGTGTGTGTGTGTGTGTGTGTGTGTGTGCCCTCGAGCACATGCTATCAATTAACCAGCGGATTAAACTTTGACACAGCAACTGTGACAGTGGAAAAATCACTGATCCCGTACTGCACAGGTGTCAAAGTCGAGGCCCCAGGGATAAATCTGAGTCGTCATATCATTTTATTAGGCCCACAAAAGCAAACCAAGCATGTCGAGTTCCATGGTGCTTGCTAAAGTTCCAACCAAAATGTCAAATTGTCATGTATAAACCACAATAATAGTCATTATTATTGACGTCAGATTTGAAAAATGAAAAGTCATTAATTTGCGTTCTGTATGTAATATGTAGAGGGGATGAAACATTCTAATGGCTTCCCCAAATTTGTAATGGTCCTCAAGAGGAAACCGTAACTATAACGTGGTCCGCGGCAAAAAAACTGACTTTGACACCTTTGCCGTACTGTATTATGTATTGTTAATACAGTGATATCTCGGTTTACGAACGTCTTTGCTCATGAACTTTTCACCTTACGAACATTAAATTCGCGAGAATATAATCTTAGCATTCCACACCCGCTTTGTCTGAGTGCATATGTGGTTTGTTATCGAGTGATACTTTTTTGGGACCGAAAAAGACCCTACCACAGTCTCCTGTTCAGCCAAAGAGGACACAAAAGAAAATTGCAGAAGAAGGAGATCATCGAGAAACACGAACAAGGTGTATGTTTGTGTGACTTAGCGTCCCAGTACCAGTATGCTAAGTCAACCAGTGCTACGTGTGGCTAAGGGTATTTCTGTGTTGTCTAAGCAACAGTCTCAGGCAATAGAAGAGGTTGAAAAACTTCTGTTGAATTGGATTAACGAATAGCAGCTCGCAGGGGACTGTGTTAGTGAGGATATTATCACTGAGAAAGCTCGGCAACTTCACTCGGATATCATCAAGAGGCAACTACATTAACGGCCATCACAAAGGTAAATAAAATGACTATTACACAGTTTATTTCTTTAATTACAATAGCACATTTATAAGTAAGGAATCTGCTTAACACATTTATTATACATAAAATAAAGTATATTTTGTGCAGTTTTAAGGCTTATTTAGTAGAAAAGTATATTTTATGCGGACCTGGAAACGGATTATTCTAATTTTTCATGGTTTCCTATGGGAAATTAATGTTTGGAAGACACACTTCGCCTTACACACACTTTCTGGGAACCAATTAAGTTCGTAAGCTGAGGTATCACTGTAGTAGATTGTTCACAAATGAAACTCAAGTATCCACTTGTTTTTGTTGTCAGCCCCTGCCAATTCAACTAAACCAATGTAGGTCACATTGATTCGCACATGTCCTGCCAAAACATGATTTTGTCAATAACCCATCAAACAATTCCTACTGTCTCAGTGACACCCGGAGATTCAATTCAAATTCTCTGATCCAAAGGAAGACGAAGCACCTCATCATTGGCTTGTATTATGAATATGTGAGAGATACATGTATTTTTGTACAAAATAGAATCTGATTGACGCATGCAAACTCTGGTCCTCACATGTGATCAGAGTACCAAAAGTGAGACTCCACGTTGCTGCCACATCTTGGAGCACAAAGTTGAACATATGCAGCCCGCCCCATATGTTCTAATTGTGACGTGCAAACGGCTGTTGCTACTTATTTCAAAACCTCCCATACTGACCCCTTAAACATGGGGATGGAATTACATTAAACCTTTCAGAGACAGCAGTTACTATACAATACATATTGATTTATATAGCGCTTTAACAACAGCTGAAGCTGTAACAAAGCACTTAACATGGACAACTATCCTACACAGGAAATAAAGCAGTCACAAAGATAGTCGACAGAACCAAGCAATAAAACTAAGATCAAGTCTGAATCATGCTGATTCAAATGCCAAAGAGTACAAGTGAGCGGGTGACGTATCATGTTATCAGTTTCCACGGTTTATGAAAGGCTTAAACAACGCTTAAACACAACAACAACAGCAATGAATCGTTCATGTCTTACTCATTGTCTCCATTTCTCTCCTTGACAATGTCCACCGTCTGCTCAAGATTTTTCTATTCGTCGCTCCGTCGGGAAGTAAAGATGAAAGCGCAGAAAGCGATGTGACGTCCGTGAGGTGAGTGTAAGCAGATCTCTCACTTGGCTGCACTTAGTGCAGCCTATAAGCCTTCGGGGGGCGGGAGAGCGATTAGGAAGCTGAGCGACGTCATCCTGACCGTCAAGGAGTCTGTGAGGTCACGCGCCGGTGAGGAAGTGTGTCAGCACACTGCTGCTCTCTCACAACACCCTGACGCAAACACACACACGCATAATGGCACACGACAGCTTGTGTGCCACTTGTCAACACTGTCCTTAAGTAAATATGAACACGGTACAAACCAGCGGTCACCAATATGGTGACCGTGGCCACCGGATAGCCCCCCCAAGGACCATATGAGTAGCCCAAGGCCTGCCTGTACTCTTCAGTAACCAAGAACTAGCTCGCAGTTTCAAAGAAGTAGACAATTACCATTATGAGCAAAAGCTGGCTAACTTCAAAAGTCAAAGTCAGCTTTATTGTCAAATATGCTAATATGCATGACATACAGCACAGATGAAATACTGTCCCCTCGGACCCAGCGTGTAAGGCACTTATAATGACTTTGACAAACATGATAAACAAAAAAACGCCAATAATTTCTCGAAGGTTTTAGCTGTCATAAAGCAACCCTAGTGTAAAGGGCATCTTTGAATCCATGCTTCTCGGGAGGTTGAGCAATGACTTCCGCTGAAGTATGTAGCAATGCCTTTTGGTGACGCTTTCACAAGCGTTATGTCTCACATTGTACTTTTCCAGGACAAGATGACAAGTACAGTATTCCATGGCGACCCAACACCACCAAAATAGAACAGACACACAGACTTCTGCAGAATTGCCCGGGCAGGGTAGACGAATGGAGAAGTCTGACATCACACTAAAAGTGTGGTAGATAGGCAAAGGTGTCTAGTACACAGCTAGTGCCCGTTGTTTGAGTTGACAAAATTAATGAGATCACATGAATGCAATTAGATCAATCACAGCAGATTTGAACTGTAGCGTGAACCAATTCAGATTGGTTGGTTCAGATGGTTAACATTTTGGCTTGAGCTTGTATGAAGGTCAGTCACTTTGGAGCTGTTGCTCCGTGACCCAAAATTTACGGTTATTACCAAGCAGTAAAATTTTTGCAAGGATACCACATTGGGAAATGTGATTTGAAAGAACACTGCATAGTGCACTCTGCTCATTGCTCTTTCATAAATAACCTTTGAGAATGAGCGTATCAGAGCTCCAGCTGGATTGCTAAATTCTGATAAAACAAGCCGGATTTTACAATATGGAATCCTAGTAGGCTTGCGGCAAAATAAGAATTGGACATCGACAGCTAATGTGGTTAATTATGCTCGTACATGTATTTTGCTCTGTCGCCTGGCACTCGATAAAACCACACCAACATAACATCCTCTCACACTTTAGCTTTGATGTACGATAAGAGAGAACGTGACGTTCTCGCGGCCTACGAGTGCTGACTCATGTTTGTGTGTGTGTGTGTGTGTGTGTGTGTGTGTGTGTGTGTGTGTGTGTGTGTGTGTGTGTGTGTGTGTGTGTGTGTGTGTGTGTGTGTGTGTGTGTGTGTGTGTGTGTGTGTGTGTACAGGACTCATGTCTGTACAAAGCGGCAAGTCATCGGCCGCAGGTCATGATACGCTCGTGCAGTGTGTCACTCTGGGCTGAGTGGCCTCCCTGACACACAGCAGATTGGGACTGAGGTTATTTAGGCGCTTCAAGTGCTAAATTGAGAACACACGAGTTGGCTTAGTTTGAATCAAAAGCGAGAGAGACAGAGAGAGCTGCAAACTTTAGCAGGACATTGACATATTGGGAAAGGCCAATTGCCTGATGACATTACAGTGCTGTGCACTTTTTCCTTTCATAACTTTGCTCCTGTGAAATGTACATTTATCAATTTTGAGACTTATAAAGGTAAATCCAATCCAGTGTTAACCAGAATGCAGGTCGTTTTGCATGTCGATTTCACAGTTGTATTATTACGTATTATTATTTTTACTGTTAGTCATAATATCAAAAAGGTTGTGTTATTCTGAGATGTTCCCTGCAGCATTAGTGATTCAAAGCACAACTTTGAAAGACTGCCATCTTAAATTCAGGGGCGTACACAATTACAAACGACACTGAAGTTATTCAACGTTTGGTTTTTTTCCCAGTGTAGGATAAACATCGGTGGATAGTTATACTAAGTAATCTTATTGTGGGTATTTAGTTAACTGTTTATATTTAATTCTATATAAAATTTCTTACCTTGGCAATCAAGCTTTTAGCGCAATCATGATACTCGTTCCGCAGTTTTGTACAGAGATGTATTTACAATGAACATCTGGCTACTTTGGCTGTCGCATAGTGTTGTCGTCATGTATAGCAAATCGTGTGACTGATGAGCCGGAAAAAAACACACAAGAAAAATAGACAAACAACATTGTTGTCGCAGTAAAATTAATTCCACGTTATAAACTAGGCGTGTATTAAAAAAAATAGATGAACAACATTAATTTCGCAGTGAAATGAAATCCACTCTATAGACTAGGCGTTTTACGTTTAAAGCAACAAACCGCTGGTGCCTGGAAATAAATGTAACGACATTCTTGAATAAAATGAAATAAACTGTTACAGTAGCTCTTCGTTTTACATTGTTGTGTTCGAATAATACGCATGTGGGATCAATGAAATATCTAGTGAATCTATAAATTGACTGTTATATTGAGGTCAGCAGACCATGGTCGGCCACCGTACTCTGAGTTTTGCTGACACCTTAATTTTAAACATCAGAAAACCTTTATTCGTCCCACAATGGGGAAAATTTCAAAACATTGAGACGCCATCTTTATAGTTTTTATATTTTCCGTTACTACAACGCGGAGGTACATTTTAAGGAAAAAAATGTTTACCTCACAATGGAGAAATTCGCGATTTACAGCAGCAAAAAATGGAGCTAACAAAGTAGAAACACATGAACATGCACAAAATGAATGTAAAATTGAATTGTACACACCACAGAATGCATCTCATTCGTTCATTCTTGCTTTCTTGCTTGTAGTGATGGGAATTCCCTCTTTAGCGAGTCGGCTCTTTTGGAGAGCCTCGCCAAAACGAACTGGCTTTTTCGGCTCCCAAATGGATTCTCAGTTTTACCCTTATGTAAGAATCCACACAAAGCAGTGAAATAATAGGTGACATCAGCAACAACTGTTTCTGAGATGTTATAAGCATAATGTATACATGTATACATTCATGTAAGTGTATTGTTTTAGTAACATTTGTATTCGTGTTATAAATTTACATTTTTACATTAAAATATACGAGTAATTGTTTCTGTTTTGCCTTCGAAATATACAATAAATACATACAGTACAGGCAACACCCACCCCCCAAAAAACAATGAAGTCATTTTCCTCCTGAACTGCCTTTTTTCGAGGCCGCCACACGAGAGCAGCATTGGAACATTTACAGCGTTACGTTACAGTGGTGAACCAGCATTTCCGAAACAAAGTCTAATAATATAGCTCGTATCGAAGTGCGAAATGAACCATTGATATTGTATAAATATACCAAGTGAGACGCTGTTGTAAAATATATATGATTGTGCAAATCCTTTGTAAATCTAGATTGCCTTCCGCTGGTTTTAGTTCTACACTTTGCTTCCGCCCCGCCACCTCTTGCTCTCCCCAGCAGAGGAGGAAGAGCCCTCAGCATTCAGGCCAGTCAAGTGAACAACAAGCCTGACAGAGGAAACTGTATAGGTGGGTGTTTTCTCTTCTCTTAATTTGAACTATCGCCCAATATTGGCCACTTTCCGTGCTGTGTTTTCAACGGAATTGCTCTGCGGAATTTTTTTTCCCGTCTTTTATCTTTTTGCGTTTCGTTGTGCACCGTCGGAGCTCCCTTATTCGCGCAGACTGCGGGTCTACATTTTTGGACTGTGTGTTGAGTGCAGTCGGCTTGGATAGGCCTGAAACCTCATCGTCAACACTTATGGACTTCGAAAAACAACCCTAACACTTTTAACAAACGGTACTATTCTCTCCATTTGTGATACATGTCAATTGAGCCTGCTTGGAACGTGTTGGCGCGAGAAATGAAACGTATTTTAATTGGTGACGTTGTTTTCCTTGGAACGTAACGTCAGCCTGCTAGCCACAGCTGCTCAAGGGAGCATTAGCATGGAAGTTTCGTGAGCTCGGCTAAGATCCACAGTGGTGGTTTGTGTCACTGAACTCACGTTTTCTTTCAACCAGTGATTACGGATAGTTTGTGTGTAAAGGTTAAATAGCGAGCTTCGACCAAACGAAATACCTGTAGTTATTTGTGACCAATTTGAGTTGTGTCACTCACGCCTTCAATGTATAATCTTTCATTTTGATTACTTGGCACATCGACACACGGCAACTTCAGTAAAACGTGTGTCATATTTGAACTGATCAAAGTGAAGGTATGACAGAATAACCAAGAGGACACGGAAGTGACTAGCCAGCCCACAGCATTGGGGGTTGTAAAGTTCGAGGTCAAAGTCCAGTTTCGGTTGTCGTCTGAGTTCAGATCATGTCATGGTGACTTCTTCCCGTAAGACTCTTTGTTTAGGCCGACATCGGCGCAGCGCACTTTCACGATTTTTGGACGCACTGGGACGTTTCAAATGTTATCGTTAAAGGTGGTGTGGCAGGTGAAACAGGAGTGGTTGTGATAAAAGCAAGAAAACCTGTTGTGTTGGTCTGGACGTGTGGGGTGTGGCAAGACAAAAGAAGGAAACACAACAGTCGCGCTTCATTTCATTATTCGGTGTCTTTTTATAAAGGTATGCACATTCTCTATTAATGCTGGGATCAGAAGGGATCCTGGATTCCGGCCAAGATGTAAAACTAGAGTAATTGTGACATGGTTCAAATCAAGTGCAGGAATCAAACTGATTGGTTTGTTTTGCTCTGTGTGGTATGAACACACCTCCTATATTCCCCAATAGCCTACAGATATGACTGATTTTACTTGATGGAACAGAGCTGTCAAGGGATTGGGGGCAGGTATGGGCAAACCCTTTCTTTGTTCAGGTACGTCCACATGATTTCATTTATATAACAGGTTTGTAAACTCACAATAATTCATTTTAATCAGTGTAGTCTCTGAGGACTGAAGTTTGCTGCTCAGCCCGACGTTTTAGGCAGGCTATCATTTGTGAGTCTCAGTAATGACGGCCTTTTACAGCAAACCATGGGTGTGTCCCACTCACAAGCTAGCGTTTTCCTTGTTGCTCCTCCTTCTTCCCTGTCTGTCTGCTGTCCCAGGTTTTCTGCCTTCCTCCTCACTGTTGCAAAGTATGTTTTCATTTGAATAGTGATCACGTCATTTAGCGTGAAGAGCCACACCAAACAAATTGCATGCATTTTGAAACGAGATGACAAGGCTCGCCGGATAGTTCGGAAAGTTTGTAGTTGTGAACCAGCTTTTTTGCAAACTGTTGGCAAGTGCATCCTCAGTGTTGGTTCTCGTTGGCTGCTTTCATATGTAATTCAAGGCTTATTTTTTGAAAGAACTCCAAATTTGCTTATCACTGACTAATTTTAAGGAGCAAATTACAATGTTTGATATATTTTCTTAAATTGTAGGGTCCTGAAGCAATGGTTTTATGAAACAAAGATTACACAGGGAGGTTGAATATCGGGTGGCACCTATCAAATATTCTAGAATGTTTGTGCCCTACCGAAAATTTGAAAGAATAATCAAGTATTTTGATAAATTATATTTTACTCATGATAATCCACTCTATACGAAGCAAACGATTTTTGTCAGTTTTGTCATGCAGTCAAATTAAATTTTATCAAATTCACATTGTGTACAGTAGCAGCTTTCTTGTGTCGAAACATTTTCAGTGGAAACATTTCAAACAAATCTAAATTTTATAACTTTGTATTTCTCATATAAAAAATAAAGCATTAAAACATTAATTTGCTTAATACTCAGGAGGGGTGCGGGAGTCTATCCCAGCTATCTTCAGGCACTAGGCGGGGCATACCCTGAATTGTTTGCCAGCCAATTGCAGGGCTCACAGAGACAACCAACCATTCGCTCTCACATCAAATTGGGGTGTTCAATCAGCCTGCCTTGCATGTTTTTGGAATGTGGGAGGAAACCCAGAGGACCCAGAGAAAACCCACGCGGGTCCGGGGAGAATATGCAAACCTCTGCACCGTGAAGTCGGCTTGTGAACCACACGATTACCTGGCAGCTGCATTAAAACATCTTAAACATATTTTTTTTCAGTTTCACTTGAGCAGCTAGCATTTTAGCAAGGAACCTGATAGTGTAGAAGGTTCATGGCACTGCGTTTGTGATCTTTGATCTTAAGACAATATTATTGTGTGTGTATGTGTGTGGTTTTCTGATCATTGAGGTCATTTTTTGTGTTATTTTCTCTTTCAATGAATAGAATAAATGTGAAGTTTGACATCCCTAGGGCAGTCTACTTGGGGAAAAAACTCCCTATGTAATTGTGACTTCAGTGCAAATATAAGGAGTCAAAGCCATGTTATCGCGAAGTGAATGTGCATATTCCAGTGTTGTTGCAAATGTTGCACCAAGACAACTGATCATTTAATTTAAGTACATGTGGCCACTTTTATTCAGCTTCTATATGCCACATGTTTGTTGGTGCACACACATATATCATCGGTTCCATAGGTGTGTGCAGCTCAAGATTATATTTTTTTATAATTCCCTTAAATCCAATGCATTTTCTATTGATAGTGATTACATGGCTATCCTTATACATATTGATATTGAATTAACACCCAACACTATTTCTCCTCAATTTCTCGATTCACTTGATAGGTAATCCTCAGAGTATTTGATCCTCTCTTCTTTAATCAATAACTGGATCAAACAACATAGACGATTAAGAAAAGTGGTTACGATTTAATGTCTCTAATGTGTGTTGTATGATTATGTTATTGTGTTCTTACGACCTCAAGATGGAGCCGCAAGAGTGGTTGCTTTTACCGCAACTCCTCTACTTTTTGTTCTCCTAAGTTCTTACTTTCCATTGCGTATGTTGCGGTATATTTTTGGGCGGTCACAACCAAATCTTTTCAAATTGTTTATCCTGTTACTGCGATTGGATGGCAACCGGTTCAAGGTGTGCCCCACTGACTACCTGAAGACAGCTGGGATAGACTCCAGCACGCCCTGCGGCCCTTGTGGGGATGAAGCAGTTCAGAAAAGGGATGGATCGATTTATCCTATAAATTATTCCATTGATAACTCGAGTTATCCCTCTTACCTTTGCACACATTGTCCTGTTGACTGTCTTTTCAGTAAAATGGGTGATAAGCCTGCATTTACAAGTAACACTTAAATTTGCTGTGCTTATTAATCTATAAAGCAAAAAATCTTTTTGTATGAGATTTAATATGAGCCAGTCTGCTGTTATGTGCTCGTTTATCAATGGCATGTTAGGTCTTCCCCGCCCCAAAAAAAGATCACGTTTCACACATAAGGCGTCAGATGTTGGTTGTTTTTCACTTTTTATTAATTACAAACCCAGCCACGATGGGGCAAAGCAAACACCAAAATATAACAGCCGAGGCCTCGAGTACACACGAACAAAATCCCCCTTAAATCCGCTGAATCCATTGCTGTCGTTCTTACTCCTTTCTCTCGTGATGCATTCATAGACACTTGGAAACAGCCTGATTGCCAAAAAAAAAAAAAAAAACAACATCACATTCACTCATCAGTAGCACATGTAACCCAATTTGTTATAGTACAATCAAAGATCCAGCTGGACCGCTCTTTAATTTTCATTCACGTTTCCCACAATAATCCCACGACTTTACCCTCACAATTATCATCACTTCTCAATGCTGACACACAGGCAGCAAGTTAGGATAAACTAAGTCAGATGGACAAGCCTTCACACGTATAAACTTTTACATTAGTGTAAAGTAGCATTGAGTGTAAAACATTATCTTAGAATTATGCGTGAGTATACATCCATAAAACCTCCCTTGAAGGGTCGTCAAAACAGCTAATTTGGCGGCTTGTGCTCCCTTGCAGGTGAAGTGGTGGTGGTGCGGATTCAAAGCCAGAGTAGGTGGGACTCAGGCAGCGCATAAGTTGCCACCGAGACCGAACCAAGAAACTTAGCGAAACTTTGCTACCATCATGAAGCAGCACATTTAAATTAAATACAAGATGTAGTAATTGTGCTAGTGCAGTGCGACTGTGGAGATTACAAAACCTTGCCACACAATATTGAAAATGTTTCTTCCCAAATGCAAGACCATTTTTGTTTTTTGTGTTGTAAAACTCCACTGAGGACCGATTCTTTTGCTCTGATCTGCTCTGACTTGTCCTTGTGGCTACTTTCTTTATTGTGATTATTTGGTAGCGTGACACTGTCAAGGACAAATGTTTGCATTGATTCGCGAAATGAATTGGAGCAGCACAACAAACTCAGATCGCGCATCAAGAAGAAAGTGAATCATTTGCGGTCATATGATGTCACTTAAGTGTGAAATGGTTCGATCCACTGTTCAGGTTTATATAGAGCCAAACTTCACATTCAAGTCAAATTTGTGTTTCTAAAACATTCAAGATAACCTGGAGGGTTTTCAGAGTGGGTAGACTGAAGCTTTTTGTAGGTCTCCTCATGAGACATTGAGGTACGCATCGATAACATGCTTGATTGTTTTTTTTTACCTCCCCCCTTGTAATGGAAAACTGTGTTTGGAAGGAGGAGAGGCGAATACAACCATGACATACTAAAGCACTTCTCTACGAAAGTCTCAAGTGCTGAAATAGGAAGCCGATAAATTCAGTCGTGAATAAACCCGAAGACCACCGAAAATGCTATATTACTCCACATTTAATTGATAGATAATGAATGATTGTAATTGATGTTAGAAAGATGTTGCGGCTGTTTCCTACCTGTTTGCGTTGCAATGTTGGTTGGATGTGTGCCAGTACCAACGCATGAAACCCACAGAGGCCAAATCTTTGTATGGCAATTCTAATGAGGCTGTGTCAGCAGTGCACATGGCCAAGCCACAACAGCATTTTATCACAGCCTGACCTCTGCTGTCCACGGTTTTGTGCACCATGTCCATGTTCCAGTTTTATCTGGAATGTTGTGTTCGTATATACAAATCAAGAACATGCATCAATCGGTCAAATTCTCTCATGGCCACGGTGCCAGTATGCAATTGACATCTTGCATGGTTTCCATCCTTGCAGTATATACTGTGTATGGCCAACAAGAGGGTATGTGGCGAACCCACCAGCCTATGTCATTAGCTGTGCTGCTAATGGCAAAATAAGTAATGGCCAGTCTTGCTTTTTTAAGTGGCTAAAGCCATTTAAAACTCCCAGAAACTCTCGACCACAAGAATGTTAGTGGTGAGATGTGCTTACGACGTGTAGATGTTTTTAGCATTCAAGCATAAGAGGCTGTTCTCTGTGTTCTTAACAAGAGTTACTTTTTTTCTTTTTACAGTGTAAAAAACTAACGGTCGAAATACCGTAGTATTAAGACATATCTGACGTGACGTGTGAGGACTTGAATGGTTTGGTGTAATACTTGAAAGCAGCTGAAGTGAAGTATCATAATAATTTCTTTGTTGCTTTTTGTGATAAAATTGCACTGGTGTGTCCCCTCAAATTCTTTCATGTTGCTTATCCACTGGGATTTTCTTTTTTTCCTCCTCTTGTCACTGTTCTTCGATGAGTAAACAATAGAGGGATGGATGGATGTAACTTACGACCGGGTTCCGTTCTGACAAAACGGTCCAGTCGAAATCCATTAAAAAATCCCGAGAGGTTTGTACGACAGGATAGTCTACGATGTCAGTCTGTTGTTTTTAAGCACCGTTTTCTATTGAATAGTATTATATACCAAACTGCTTACAGTTCATTTATACATTGTATAATTTTTAGTGTCATTTTTATCATTTTATATTTTATATTATTGATTTTTATTACTGTATTCCTGTACCTGTAATATATACCAAACTGTGTACTGTACAGTTCCTTTATAACTTTTATACCTTTTATTGTTGTTTTTATCATTTTATATTTCATATTATCAATTTTTATTACTGTATACCAATTTCTGTAATGTATACCAAACTATTTACTGTACAGTCTATTTATAAATGTTATACTTAGCTTTTAGTGTCAACACACAGGCTGACACAAAAACCCAACTACACTGACCCAACTACACACGGCTTCCCACACCTGTGCGTTGCTGAAAAATGGCTCTCCCTGCTAACGGAGAAGCCAGAAGAGGTCGCCCAACATACATGCTCGGACTCAGGCGGATCTCGAATGATAAAAACCAATGTACAATACTACAGGAAATGTTGCAGAGATGGTATATGTACTGTATAACGACTGTACTCGGTGTAGTCACGCAGTAGATTGCTGTGCGAGAGTGACATTTTGGCTGGCCAAAATTCTAGTACGCGTTGCCGGCTGCCAGTGCGTTGCCGCCTGCTAGTGCGTTGCCGCCTGCTAGTGCGTTGCCGTGCTAGGTGAAGGATTAAAAAAAAAGGGTCTGGCGGTCGTGGTCATAAGTACGGGTAGTCGTAAGTCGCACCGGTCGGATGTTGCCTGTATATAATAGAATTTAGGGTGATAGTGGGGAATAGGCATGACACATTAGGTCAGATTCCAATAACTGAGGCAGGTTATGACATGCTCAATCATACTTTGAAGTATATGACAATTGTGTTTGTGTGTTTGTATGTCTGCCACACCCCCCTGTCTTCCCCTTGCACTTTTGTTTTTTCATTGTCATGGCAAAGATGTGAAGTTAGAACATCGCACATGGCTGAATGACTGTCTCGAATGTTCAGTATGCGTCTTGTGATCAAATGGCGAACGTTAGCAGAGATTGGATTGGATTTGCCTTTATTAGTCTTGCAGTGGAGAAATTTACATTTCACAGCAGCAAAGTTATGAAAGTAGAAAAACAAAATACAGAAGCTGCTGGAAAGGCAGCAAATTTACATTTCACAGCAGCAAAGTTATGAAAGTATTAATCAGCCTGTGGAAACGGGCTGATTAATTCCTCACAGGAGCTTGGACGCCATTTTCTGCCTCTTTTTGGGTGATACATTTCCTCCCAATGTTGCCTCAAAATGGCACGGAATAAATTCTTTAATCGATTTCAAACATGTATGCTTTCCTCTTCAGAACTATTTGAATAATATTCATAACTGGATGTGTAACAAGAAAGCATATTATCCGAATCTGAAGCCATTGTTTTGATTCTCCAGCAATGCAAGACGTATTGGCGTGACGTCACGAACTGGGGGCGGGACTTTCTGAAAATGCCCAATTCGCAGCTCAATTTTTTGCAGGTCATGGACACTTTAAGTCATTTTTATTGGTGTTTTGCATTTGAATAAAAATATACTGCCTGTTTTGGGTATTTTAGATGCTATAAAATGTTTCTCTGATGTCAGTTAGAAAACAAAGATGCAAATCAAACCTCTAAAGATGGAGGACACTGATTTGCTGTGGCAACCCCTTGAAGGGAAAAGCCGAACGGAAAAGAAGAAGAGTTAGGAAACAAAAAAGTGATGTCAGTTGTCCTTTAAGTTTCATCCGCCAAATGAAATCTCTGCTTGTAGCTCATGAGTGTCCCATATCTTTTGCTCAATTCACTCGAGACGTTTCTGACTTTTAAAATTTAATGTTTAGTATGGCATGACTCCCGTTTCCTAGTAACTGAGTCGCTCACACCTTTTACTCTTTCACGCTTTTACTGCATGCTCGGAAGTTGGAATGAAGGAGCGCTTACCAGCTGCCTATGCTGCACCTTAAAACATTCTCAGGGTTCGACATCTAGTATCTGACTGTGTCAGGCCACCCAAAGTTCACAGACGCTGGCCAAGCTCATACAAATTAGCTAGGAAATATGATTAAATCAACATGTTGCTGCTTTTATTTATTTATTTATTTTTAAATTGGGGGAGCACTGCTCACAAAATTCTGGTTGAGTTCTGATCTTTATGAAGCCCAACCTGGTAATCCTGATTTCTGCTGTTCATATATATTGTTCATATATATTTTTTTAAACAATCACCAACATACAGCCTCAATGTTCCAATAGTTGTAAACTTAAACAATACAGACAATTTGATGATTTCCCCAGCACATTAAGGCTTCTTATTCTTATTCTTATGAAACAAAACCAACAGGTTTTTAAACCGTGGGAAGTAGTTCCCTCAAATGAAAATCCCATTCATCACTTCACCGCTGGATAGAGCATAGGCTGTTTTTTCAGACCTTTGTGCAGAGCAAGTCGGTGATTGCGGCAAATATCAGTTTTATTTTAAAGGTTGGCTCTTCACCAACGCTCCAGAATTAAAGAACTTGGACATGATTCTGACCCCAACTGATAAATCGCCTCAGCTCTATTTTTTTGCATGAATATTGGATATTTTTAATTAAATCTACCTAAATTCATTGCTCATCTGATCTTTTTCCATTAAGAATGGCTCACAGAAAATTTCAAACGTTAAATATGCTCCTCGATTTTAAACTGCAAAAGAATGCCAAAACATGCACAAAAAGTGACTAGACATAAGCAACATTGTCATAATGGCTTATCTATGTGGTATAAAAATGCAACTTGTGAAATAATCACTGAAACATCATTATATTATTTCACAAGTATACTACTGAGGGAGTTCTGGCACAACTACCATAGCATGGCCCATGTTGGCCCGACATGGCTGCAACTCAAAATGGTTTAACATTTGCACCCTGATTCTGTTATATCTTTTTACAAAACACTTAATTACCATTTTTAACCTGCTGAGCACAAGAGCACGTTGACAAACTTTGCTTGAGGTCTCCAGGTTGATGCGAGGCCCTCGGCTTGGTCGTAATCATTGAGATTGACTGACACTGGATGCAAGCTCCTTAACCTCAATTTCTTTATCTTCTCATAACCGTGGTAACTTATACTATTGAATTGCCTTGAAAAAAGAATTTGAGTTAACAGTCGGGTGCAGTTTTCATTTGTGCATCGTACTGTTGACCATCTGCCCTCATATCTGTTTACCTGGGTGATTCAGTTCTCCTTTGGTGGTTCTTTGATTCCTGGTGTTGGTTGAATCCCTCTTGCTCTTTGGTGTTGACCCTGTCCTTCCCTTTCCTCTGCTTTGCTCTTAGTGTGTGAATGGAGCAGTGTGCAAGTACGGCCTCCCTGCTGGCCTCTGTGCGGGAGCAGGAGAGGCAGTTTGAGATGCTGAGCCGAGCTCTGGAGGAGGAGCGGAGGTCTTGCGCCGGCACTTTGCCCCGCCCCCTCCCCAACATGCAGGTAACATTGTACTGTAAAACGTAACCCAGCCTCTCCTGTTGCACCATAAACATTTTTTTAAACATGTCATTCATTGAAGGTATGCCTTATAGTCTGGTGCGCGTTATACACCGGAAAATACGGTAATTCCACCACCTAATCCAATTTACCAGTAAACGTGTCTAGATTGTATAGTCACAATGAATATTTTAGTGACGCAATTTACAATACAGTGTTCTTGACTGTATAATTTTACCTTCAGCTGCACGTTATTTATACCTTCTGATAACACATACTTTTGTCACCTGTCCATTCCCCAATCCTGTTTCTTAAAAAGTCCTCCGCTTTGTCTTTGTCTCTTGTATGCTTTCCATTTGAGACTTAAAGGACAGCAGACACCATTTTTTTGTTTCCTAATTGGCATCAAAAAAACGTTGTATAGCATCTAAAATACCCAAAACATGCAGGCTGATATTTTTAGTCAAAGGCAAAACACCAATAAAAGTTACTTAAAGTGGCCCAAAACTGGAGAGATTCAGAAAGTCCTGCCCCCATGTTCGTGACGTCACATTGGGAACCTGGGCGAATCTGGCGATCCTGGCCCACCCACAAACTGCCTTGCTCCAAAATCAAAACAATGTCTTCAGAGAGTTCAGGTTTGGAGAAGATCCTTTCTTGTTACTCATCCAGTTATGAAGATGTTGCAAATAGTTCTGAAGAGGAAAGCATAAGTGGTTTGCAATCGATGAAAGTCCTTCCGTATCTATTCGAGCCGTATGCAAGCGATGTAACCGGTGAAGGACACGACATATGAAGCATATATGAAGCTCCGTGAATTAGCGATAGATTATCAACTTTGATGATATGTGGCATATAAGGACATGAAGAACAAATTATAAGCTAAGATGTCTACATCGATGTAGATTGTTTAATGGTTGTGCATACAAAAAGTTATTTCAACTTTCAAGATGAAAAGTTACGAAGTTGCGTATCAATGGCCTTCTATACAATGGAGTTCATAATAAGAAAAACATAGTGAATCACAACTCACATAAAATCGAGAATTTAATCATCGGGTCAAAAAAGCATTTGTGTTTGATTCAAAGAAAAGCCTGACTGTTGGAATGATATGTACCAGGTTTGACTGTCATCGAAGCGTCCTTTCGGCTACGCCAAAGAGCTCGGTCCCCATTCTGAAGAATTTCTTTGGCTTGGAAGAGCTCCATTTTACTTATATACGTTCAACAAAATAATTTATGAGCTGGATGATCAGCCTCGCTACAAATGCCTCAGGGGGTTCCTCAATTCATGTCACTTCCGTCATCGTCATCAACTCGAAAACGAGACTTCGTGAATATTCAGCGCACATTTTAAAAAGTAAAATATACCTATATGCGGTGGATTTTTTGTAAAATGCGGTCAGTCAACGTAATTTGAAGTGATTTTACTAATTATGGACGCAACTTGTCGGGAGGTGTCTGTTGTCCTATATATGGTGTTTGTGCTTAGATGTTTATTGGTTTTGTTTTTGGGGTAAGGTTAACATGCAGTCACCTTTTTCATTTCATCAAGGACGGTGGAACAAGGTGCCAGTTATGATTAAACGTTTTGTAATCTTAGCAGTTATTTTCGTACACACACATCAGTTTGAATCATACTTCCATGTCTTCTCCTTCAGCCTCTTTACTAACATGCTGTGATGAAAATGAATGAATATAAACATACTTTAATCAGCATTCAGGGCTCAGGCTTACGATGGAACTTGTGTTTCTTGTTTGACTATTAACTGGGCGCTCCCATTTTTAATGTCATTCGGCTTTCTTGTATAAAAAGCATACTCATAAACTGTTTCGTGTAAACCTAAAAGGCAAAGGGCTTGGATTGGACGTGCCGTTTTTGTGTGAGGGCAAGAAAAATGTCTTGTTTTTGTTCCTTGTTTGTTTACATACCCCAAAGGCTTCACATTTCTTTGTCACCCTGGTTACTGACATGCCCTCACATGCTCTTTGGGCTACAATTTCTTCTGTAGTAAAATTGTATCTATTTTCTCGTCACTTTTTAAAGGAGTGGTTTTCCATATTTCAACATGCTTGGACCATTTCGGACAGTTGGAGAAGTGTATACCATGCCCAAAACAGTGAAACATAACCCAACAAAGCTGAAATTTCACATAGTATGTCAAAATGGGCTAAAATGTCCCACGCTGGACATTTTTGAACATTTCAACATGATTTTGTCACATTGATTCCCATTTCAAATGCCAATTTTCAATAGACTGTAAACCTGGTGGTGTTTTTTTTTTTTTTTTTTTTTTGCCTGTCTCGGAATTTCTTTACAAATCCCATCGCTGATGACACTCGAGAGCGATCAGAGATTTTTGGAACCAATGTAGTGCAGTTTATAGAGCATTGCTGGCTCAGCGTTTGTTTTTTTTAATATCAGGTGTTATTTTTTTGAAAATCAAGTTTTGATTTGGTCAAGCCCTTATAAAATTGACATGCCGGCTGTGTGATCACGTGATGCGCACAGGAAAAACAGACACATTTTACAAGTGTCCGTGTGCCCTCTTGAATTGATGAGCTTGTCAGACTTTTTTCAGGTATCCACGCAAATACAATGCACACTCGCAATAGGCATGTGTGCATGCACATGCGCAGTGCCCTGGGTGTGTGTAGCACACTCACACTGTTTCAGGTTGTAACATGCTCATTGTGAAGAGCATTACTGGCTGGACGTTTTTCTTTGAAAATCCAGTGTTATTTTTTAAAATAGAGTTTTAAATTGGTCGAAACACCAGTTTTATGTGAGATATGAGTACATGGACGTGATGTGCATATCCACACCAAGTGTAGTTGCAAATCCACTGTGTCCACTATCAATTGACAACACACATTTCATCTCCCTTTCACTCATACTCTTCCATTTATTGCATACAGTCTGTCTTTGTGTTCCCATTATGTCATTCAAAGTACTTTTCTGGTATGGTTGACATGGTTTTAGGAATTTTAGAAATAAGATTTTGAGGTTACTCAATAAGGGCACTTATTAGCTTTCATTTGTACATTTACCTGCTTTTCACTTTTATTTTTACTTGAATCTTACTTGAATTTTACTTGAATGCATTACCTGAAACGTCAATTATAGTTATTATTTTTTGAGTCTAATGGAGGAAATTGCCAAAGGTTACAAACATCCACTTCTAGACCTATATCCGTTGCTGAGAATATTTGTGATTCATTCCTTCAAAGTGCTTTGAACAAGCTTGAAGTACATTTTCTCCTCCTCATAGAACGGCCGCCTTCCTTGTGATGCAGACGTAGAGAGGCTAACACTTCACGAGAGTTACGTCAACGGGACACATGTAAGAAACAATCCTCCCTCGTAATTGACTATTTAATTATTAACAAAGATAACCTGTGGCGGACTTTTTTTTTTTCAAACTCTGGAATGTACTTGTGTAGTTCAGGATGGAGCCTGGTCAGATGGAACAAGAGCACCAAGAGTCCAACCCTCTGGTATCTGTGGAAACCAATGATGATGGCACCACAAGACGCACAGAAATTATGGTAAAATGTAGATGGATGTTTGTTCCCTGGATAAAGTGTGGTGTAGTATCATTAGTTTGCTTTCACATCTATATTGACTTTCTTGAAATCCGTGGATTGATATCAATGTTGAATTAAGATGTCAAAGCTTGTCAAAATGTGTTGTGACAAATCAAAGTCCCACAACTGTACACACAGTAAATGAACACATTGTTTAAATAGATTGCTGTGGTTGGTCCATCCTAAGTTTTTTGATTATTCAATTACAGAGTTAATCGGTGAGTTCTAACATACAAACTCCGTGAACGCTATCGGGTCAGATATAAATCAAAGACATGAACAAATAGTATGGAATGAATCCCCCAAAAGATCACAGCAACAATGAATGAACATAGAGAAGTCCTCCAAGAGATTTTCAGATGGATTAAATACGGCATGATTGCATTTTGCATTTCTGAAAGGATATATTCTAATTTGTAGTTAATCTTTGAATTTTATTGCACAAGGTTTTGTACAATTAAATATCAGATCCTGATGTCTCGAATCCCACCCTGCCTGTTTTACTAGGTAAAAAAAGTAGTGAAGCCCACTACCACCCGCACAGTCATCCCCTCCGTATCAGACACACTTTCCTTGGATGGTGGAGGTTCGGCGACTGGTGTCGGCGCCTACATCCCACCCATGGACCGGGCCTACAGGCAGGCTCCTGGAGTAGGTGTACCCATGGACTACCCTACTCACACCGTGCCCCGCAACTACCAATATGGACCTCCAGGGGGCTATGAGGACTATCGTGCTGGACCCCCATCTGAAACATACGCAAGTCTCAACAGGGGTGCTCGTGTGGATGATCGCTACAGGTAGCACACCGTCTGTGATGGTCACCATTCACTTTTGTGTCTTTGTTGTTTTAAACTTAAAGTTTTGATATTTTCATTGTCAACCATCTATCTAGGCCTGTCCATCCAGATGGTTATCGAACTCTGGATCCAAGCTACAGAGCACCCAGCAGGAATCAAATAGACCCCTATGCTGCTCAACCACAGGTAACATCTGCAGTTTCCCACCATAATATCCTTTTAAAGTGAGTAAGATATTCAGCTCAAATTGTTAATTTCGAGCAGTGTGTATACTAATGGTAGTGTTAAAACTGCTAACAAGATTTGAATGGGAATGGGACACATTGGACTTGTGGAGCCGCACCATTCCATTTTTCATGGAAAACACATTTGCGGTTTTTCAGTATTTTTTGTTGGTCTAATAAAGGGAAAAATGCATTCGCTTCAAGCATATCACTGGGCATCAATTACAGTTTATGCAGATTTTTGTCATTCCTAGGATGCCCTTAACCCTATCCCAATTATTTTTCAGATCTAAGCTATCTTGAACTGTTTTTTTATATAACTTAATTGATAGTCCATATAATTAACTCAATTTTTTTTTGTAAATGTGACTTGAATCAAATTTCACAGAATCGCAGTGCTCCCCCAATAAATTCAAAAGTCTTATTTGATGTGTGTGATTTTAAACATTTTCCTTCTTATTAGGTTGGACGAATGGGAAGTGCAGTGGAGCTCTCTTCAATCCCAAGGTTTGTTCCAGAGTCGTACGGACTGGAGGATGATCGCCGAAGTCTGGGTTATGATGAGGCTGACTATGGCATGGGCCATCCAGTCCACTACGGTACTGTGCCCCGTAACCACCATGGCTTTCCCCAAGGGCCACCACGTCGGACAGGGTGAGTTGTTGCACGTCATAGTAATTTGGTGAATGGTTTCGTGCTGCTCTGCTATCTGTTTGTGGTCTGTGCGTGTGTGTTTGCGTGCGCCTCTGTGCATCTACATCTCCCTGCTCTGGTTCTTCATCCTCAGGAGTTACGAGGGCACGCTGGATGGTGATATGAGTGGTCCAGGGGACATGTACTATTGGGGAGGAGGTGTCCCTATGGCACAGGGCGAAAGAGGAAGCATGGCATCATTGGACAGCACTCTGAGGAAAGGCCCTGGCCCAGGTGGCTGGCGTCAGCCTGAGTTGCCAGAGGTTGTTGCCATGCTCAACTACAGACTGGATCCAGTCAGGAGCAATGCTGCTGCATACTTGCAGCATCTCACTTATAAAAATGATAAGGTAAGATAAGCATGTACCCATACTTGTATAAACACTGTCTATACTCGTTTTTGTAGAACAGACTACCGTAATTTCTGGACTATAGAGCGCACCTGATTATAAGCCTCACTCACTACATTTTTAGAGGAAAACCGATTTTTGCCGCACCTGTATATTACTGCCGCAGGTGCCCACATTAAAATATGTAAACATATTTACAAAGAAAGACGGTGCCCAGACAGAGTTTTCAAAGTCTTAATGCCTGTGACGCGGCAGTAAAACGGTAGCAACATGGTAACAACACGCTAGCAACACAATAGCAACACTGTATAACAGGTCTGGTAAAAGAACATACTGGTAAAAATTGTGGTAAGCCGTCTTCATCTTCCTCCTTTGAACTGAAGCCATCAAATTCATCGTCCTCAGTGTTGGAATGAAACGGTGTAGTCTAGACGTCGTCACACACTCCCTCAGCCTCTCTCTCGCTGTCAATCCGGAATTTTCTTTTCGGTGGCGATTGTTTTTGCTTTCAGTCTGATCTGCACAGTCGAAACACCTCGGCCATCGGCTCTGTGTGTTCACCCAGTCTTCTAGAATGTTTTCCAGTTCGTGCCACCTGCTTTTATTACCTCTGAAAGCTTTTTTCGTCTTTTTACGTTGCTCCAGTTCTTCTCGCTGCCATTTCCAGCGTCTCACCATCGATTCGTTTATGCCAAGTGTATGTGCAGCAGCTCTGTTTCCTTCTTTATCGGACAGCTCAATTGCTTTTAGTTTGAAAGCTGCGTCATATGACTTTCTTTTTGTATTTTCCATAATGAGGGTATGTTCACGCTAATTTAACAAGACGAGAAGTTGGGGTCTTCCTCGACGCATATATTTCACCAGTCTTAATCTTACCTTTTCTACTCGAGCGCCACTGGCGGCCATTAGAAAAAATACATCAATTGGCCGCATCACTGAAATAGCAGCAGGCTTGAAAGTTTGGGAAAAAAGGTAGCGGCTTATAGTCCGGAATTTACGGTAAGTTGAATCTCTTATTTTTTGAGTTGAAGTGACACCTTCAACCAAGACTGGTTGTTTAATTTGTGGTGGATTACTCTTCACGTATTTCCCATTTTCACATGTACTTGTTTAAAATGTGAAGTTGTTGTGACTAATTATGAACCTTGACACACAGGATGTGCATTGACCATATGCATAATCACTTAGCCAAAGCGTTTTGCTTTTTTAGGTAAAGTCAGAGGTTCGACGTATGAAAGGGATCCCAGCATTGGTGTCAATGCTTGACAACCCTAACAAAGATGTAAGTTTAGTTTTGCAATATTCTAATGTCTTTATAAGCATGGTTATAATTGTTCCCTGTTGAGGTTGTTTTTGTTATGCAACACTGAAACAGTTTATTAATATGTATTATACACCTAAATTCTAAAACCAATAGCGAAGGAAAGAAGGACAGGTATAGATGTTTGCTTTGTGGTGAATTACTGCTGGTATGAGTTTTAGTCACGAAAGTCACAACACCGATTCAGTTGTACTATTGAGGACAGGAAGTCCGCTAATTTTACGAACGATGTTATGAGTCCATCTATTGTTTGTCAAATGATATTGCAGAAGAAATAGGTCAGGTCAGCTGCCTGCTCCTTAACCTTTTTCAAAAGTAAAGTTACAGTTGCTGGGCACCTGAACAGAGATATGGGAATTTTCAAATGTTACAATGTATCCATCTCAGTCTGACGAATACTGTGTGTCACAGGTGCATTATGCAGCATGTGGAGCATTAAAGAACATTTCATTTGGTAAAGATCCAGACAACAAAATTGCCATCAAGAACTGTGATGGAGTGCCTGCCCTAATTAGGCTTTTGAGAAAGACCCATGACCAGGACCTGACCGACTTAATCACAGGTAAGCTGCACAACACATGCTAATGTGTTCCATTTGACAGTGGCTTCCTAGTCCTATATTCCTGACTATAAATATGGATGAATAATACAAAATGTTTCAGGGACACTTTGGAACCTGTCATCCCACGACTCTGTAAAAATGGAGATTGTGGACCACGCGTTACACGCCCTCTCGGATGAAGTGATGGTACCTCGTTCAGGCTGGGAGCGCGGAAGTAATGGTGGTGGAGGAGAGGAAAATTGTAAGCCCAGGCACCTGGAGTGGGAAACAGCTCTCACCAATACAGCTGGCTGCCTGAGGTATGAGTGCAAATTTAAGAACATCAATGTACTTTTGGTGAAGCAGTTGCAAGGGTGAATACATTCATTGAGACAAATTGGTTCTGCAGATATAAAAAATTTCTAATTGAATCCAAACAAATTCAAATGGGAAATGGAATCTCAAGAAGGTACGCCAGAGCATTGAATAACATTTTAATACTGGATTTTAGTCTCTGACACAGATATGAATGGAGTCTGCGCTCAATGCACGATATGGTATGATCATTAATGGAATCAGGAATATATATATATTTTTTACGAAAAAGCCTGAAATGGTACCTCCTGATATTCAAGTGGTGAGAAAAGAAAAACTAACAATGGTCACTGAAATTACTAATTGCTGCTGTGCATTTGTTACCTTTAGCCAATATGCAAATATCTTCCTTAATTTGACCTAATGTATTAAAAGTCATGCTTGCATCTGTGATTGTGTGACATGAAATCAGACATTTTAAACTATCACTGTGATTGCAGTTTTTTTTTTAATTCAATGACATTTAATCAAGTTGGATAATGTTTCACATTTACAATGACACAAGCGTGTGTACATGGCCAAGGAAGACATGATGCTCCTCTATACAAGGCACCTTGTTTACATTTCTTTTCTTCCAACCCTGAGAATTTAACCCAGGTTTGACATGTGAAATGCATTTTAGAGGGTTAGTTTTGGAGGTTTGATTAATAATATCAATCTTTTTTTGCATTCATTTGAATGTGGCTTTTTACTTTTTCCATTCTGTTTTTCTGCTCCTGTCAACTTTTTTTCTGCCCGATGACAGAAATGTAAGTTCGGAGCGAAGTGAAGCACGGCGGAAGCTGAGAGAGTGCACAGGTTTAGTGGATTCTCTCATGTACATCGTCCAGTCCCAGATTGACTGTAAAGATGTCGACAACAAGGTACAGTGGTTCAAGATGCATTAACACTCATACAACAGCATTTCCTTTTTTAATGGCTGTCTTTATTATATAAACATGCTGTATCTCCCGTTTTAATTTTCTTTTTATTTCTGTACAGCTTATAGAGAACAGTGTGTGTCTGCTGAGAAACTTATCCTATCATGTGCATCGTGAAATCCCTGGCTGTGAGCGTTACCAAGAAGCAGCACCTGTCAACCAGGGCCCGGCCCCATCCAGCCAAAAGAGTGGGTGTTTCAGCTCGCGCAAGAATAAAGGTATTATTCAGACTGAGTCTCATCTAATGTGTACACACTCCCACCCGCCCTCCAAAAAAAAAACAGCAAGTTAGCACAGGAATGCTGAGAATGTGAGAGAAAGGTCATCCTATCCAGTTTGCTCTCTTTGTGTTTCATTGAGAGTATTGATTTTCTTCTTTTTTCCTCAAGTGGCTTCACTTTCTGGGCATTTGCATTAAAGCACACATGCGATTTAGCATGGTATCAGTGAAAATAGCCTTTTGTATACAATATTAATATTTACACAAGGCCAATAACTCTCTAAGTGTGGGCTATATACCGCTATTGATATATGCGAGCTCCCTGTAAGCGATATATGGGGGATGCAAAAAAAAAAAGATTCACAGAACTAAATGATCAAATTGAATGTTAATGGCCTTACTTTTTATTAATTCAGTGCCCAACATTAAGCGCAACCTCAGTTGGAAATATGATATATATATATATGAAATAATATATAATAATATATGAAATATATAAATGCACTTGCAGTTGATCATTATTTTTTCCCATTAATTCATGTCAAGGATTTACTAACCTTTTGTGCAATACATTTTATTTGAATCATTGGATCAGTTCTCATCTATTTTTAAGCACATGTTGTACATGTTTGACTGAATTTTGAATTAGTGTCCTAATTAATTTTTATTTTATCGCTAACAATGTTATAATATTGCTAAAGACAAATAATATATGAATATGAATAGTTCAGTTATCGGGAAAGTTATGGTTAAGGCAGGGGTCGGGAACCTTTTTGACTAAGAGAGCCATATAAGTAAATTATTTAGAAATGTTTTTCAGTGAGAGCCACACGCACGCAAACACGCACGTGATTTCAACAAAATATCAAAATTTATTATTTAAAATAACTTTGTGATAATACTCACCATTAATATGAATAGTTTTCCGTTCCTCTTGATTGGTAAAAAAATCCAATCTTGGCGAAGTTACTGCAAGCCAGCCTGCCCACTGCTCATTAGCTTGCACGCTTGCTTTCTGCTGTCTCTCACAGAAGTGTATTGATGCTAACGTTAGCATGGGGCTTGTCAAAGTGCCACTGATATTCAACTGTTTCATTCATGCTATTGTTTCATTGCAAATTAGAATCACGGCAGAATCTTTTCTCTCCACAAAGGCAAATCCTTCGGTCCATTCAACCTGAGGCTTACAATACTCATCATTTTTTTTTTCCGTCAGGCTTATTTAAAATGGGCGTTTACCTGTTTCAACATCAATGGCCATAGGTCAGTATCATCCAATCAAAATTGCGCTTTTCGCCAACTGCCACCCAAACAGGAAATGACCAGCGAAAAAGCAAGAATATGTATTTTGTTTTATTGGCGAGCCAGATGCAATCATCAAAAGAGCCATATATTGCTCACGAGCCATATGTTCCCGACCCCTGGTTTAAGGTATCTTTACCATGATACATGCTGAATGTTTACATCTTGATCAGTGTTTTCATTGTAAAAGATTCTTCTGTATTAAACATTTATGTGTCCTTCCATTAAGTCTTTATGCCCGGCATGTTTTGCTGCTTATTGTTGCGGGGAAGTCATTGGTGTTAGGGCAGGCGTTGACTTGATATCCTAAATTATAGAGCTTCCTTTTGCTTAAATGCATTCTCTTCATCTGTCCGCCTTGACTTCCTCTGATTCTCTCTACCTTTTCTCTCCCTTCTGGCAATGGGCTACAGATGAGTGGTTTTCCAAAGGTAAGGTCCTGATCGTGGTGTGATTTTGCATTCTGTTTGTCATAATAGTCGCTGTAGTAGTGGTTGTAGTAGTTAACAGATTAGTGTTTTTCTTGTACTAACATCCGAAAACGTCTTTCAGAAAGAACATAACCAATTCACTAACAACGAATGGAGACAACTTCTATGTCATGCTCTTAATTGTGGAACTATAAATTCCGTTTCAGGGAAGAAAGATGAGGATGCCGCCGCCGACACAATAGACATTCCAAAGAGAACAACGCCTGCTAAAGGTAACTCCAGTTCAATCAACACTGTTTTTGTAACACAGAGTTTCCATCGTCCTCTCCCTGATTTGAGGAGCTTTCACTTTACCTGCTGATCTCCCTTGTTTAACCCCTTTGCTCTGAAGGCTATGAGTTGTTGTTCCAACCAGAGGTGGTTCGCATCTATACGTCTCTGCTGAAGGAGTCGAAGAACCCCACTGTGCTGGAGGCCTCGGCAGGGGCTGTCCAGAATTTGTGCGCTGGACGTTGGACGGTACCTCCTTTCAATAAACCCCGCTTTTGGTTTAAATGTGCAAAAATACAGCTCTGTTTGTTCTCAAGTGGTCCAACACATACAAATAAAGTGATACAAGATGTTATTCTCTAATTCATTCTGATTGTTGTTGCTCATATAACGACCATCTCCGATCCTGATTTGCAAATGAAAATGAACATTGATTTGTATCTGTGCAGTATGGCCGGTACATCCGTGCCCTGTTACGCCAGGAGAAAGGTCTTCCCATGATGACTGAACTGCTGGCACACGGCAACGACCGAGTGGTTCGAGCGATGTCGGGTGCCCTTCGGAACCTGGCGATTGATGCTCGTAACAGAGACTTACTCGGTGAAGCTTGCAGCTCCCTACTTGATTAAACTAAGTTTTCTAATTGACAAGACACAATATTTATTCCTGCTTATTGCTTATATGGCGATCAGGCAAACACGCAGTGCCTCACCTTGTGGCCAACCTACCTGGTGGCGGTCAGAGTCAGCCTGTGCGAGCATTGTCGGAAGCAACAGTGGTGTCTGTGTTGAGCACGCTCCATGAAGTGCTGGGCTCCAGCTTGGAAGCTGCAAAGACTCTCAGGGCCTCACAAGGAATTGAGAGGCTCGTCCTCATCAACAAGGACGGGTAGGGGTCGTCACTGAATTATAGGAAGCAAGATTTTCAATCTCGTTTCTGGTTTTGTTGTTGTGTGTTTGAAATACACTTCCTCTCTCTCCACGCTCTCTCTCTCTCTCTCTGTCTCTCTCTCTGTCTCTGTGTCTCTCTGTCTTTGGCATCACCAGTAATCGTTCGGAGAGGGAAGTGCGTGGTGCTGGGCTGGTGCTGCAAACTGTATGGGCCTACAAGGAGCTGCGCCGCACTTTGGAGAAAGATGGATGGAAGAAAACAGACTTCATGGTCAACCTAAATCCTCCCACTAACAACACCCGGACCAACGGAGGATATGAGGACAGCACACTGCCGCTCATAGACAAAGGTTAGACAGTAAAAAGTAGGCAGTGATACCTCAGCTTACGAACGCTTTAGCTTACAAACTTTTTGCTTTACGAACATTGAATTTGCGAGAATATAATCTTGGCATACGAACTAGTTTTCGGCAAACGAACCAAACCACACGGAGCCCCACGGTGGCTGGCGGACTAGTTTTCCACACCCACTTTCTTTGAGTGCAGACGTGTTTTGTTATCGAGTGGAGTACTTTTACTATTATGGGACCAAAAAAGACACCACCACAGGCTAGTGTTCAGCCGAAGAGGACACAAAATAAAATTACGGTCGTGCAAAAGTAGGAGATCATCGAGAAACACGAACGAGGTGTGCGTTTGTGTGACTTAGCGTCCCACTACCAGTATGCTAAGTCGACCATTGCTACGTGTGACCAAGGGTGTTTCTGTGTTGACTAAGCAACGGTCTCAGGCAATAGAAGAGGTTGAAAAACTTCTGTTGATTTGGATTAACGAAAAGCCGCTAGCAGGACACTGTTGAGTTAGCCTATTATCGCCGAGAAAGCACAGCAACTGTGGATTATTCTCATTTTTAATGGTTTCTTAAGGAAAATAAATGTTTGGCAGACAAACTTTTCACCTTACACACACTTTCTGGGAACCAATTAAGTTCAGAAGCTGAAGTAGCACTGTACATTTCAAATGCACTTTTTTTAGTGACTTCATTCAAATACTCCTGTCTTCAGGTGGAAAAGGCGACCGAGAAATGATTCCAATGAATGACATGGGACCAGGCTAGTATGACCACAGAAAGCATTTTTAGGATATACGTTGTATCATGCTAATGTTGAGGAGATACTTAAATGTACATGAGATGTACATTTACTACTCTACTTCCATTACATGCATATTTACACTGTTACTTTTAATATATGCCTAATATTAGATGCCTATTCCACGCTGGACCAACGAGGGCGAGGGAACACTTTGGACAACACAATCGACCCAGATGATAAAGATGCAGTGAAGGTATAAGACCCTACAGTTTTACAGAATTTATAGCTCGAATGATTTTCTTGTTGAGAAATAAACCGGTACATGGGTGGAACCTCCTATTTCACTCATTGGTATTTTTCCTTTTTGTTCTTTGTCGATCATCAACACTCTTGGTCAGTCCACACATTTTTGTGTTATTTTTACTAATCATTGACCATGGAGAAAGGCTTGAAAAAATAATGTCCATGCTTTTCATTGCCTTTGACGGGAACATCACCCCTGCCAGCCTGCCTGCCATATGCTGTAGATATGCCTGATTGCTTGATCTAGTTTGTCAATCTGTGACCATAACTTTTAAAACAGCGGCACAACCCAGAAATGTGTGAGCTGGTCTCAGTGTAACGCCAGTAAAACAACGGCCAATTCTGGAACTTAGTGACTTTGACAAATATAAATGTTTTTGGGACCCAATTTTTTTGAAAGAAAAAAATCACATCCGCTTTAGCTATTTGCATTCAAGAATTAGTGTCATTCTGCTATCTTTGCTTTAAAATTGCATTTTTTTTGCACACAATGCACATGTCCGTTCCCATATTAGCAGCAGTGAACGTTACTGTGAGATGGGACATGCTCTCACATGCCCACAGGCAACATGTCTCTTCACGTCTTAATGTAGCATATGGTTTAGAATTGTCTGGCACATTTCTCACCTGCTTCCTGAATTGGATTGGTTTGGATTTGCCTTTAGACACCATTATTATATAAGTTTGCCTCAAATGTTTTATTTCATCATCTAACATTGTATTTTGCCCCTTCCTTTCCGAATGTCTCTTTCTGCCACTAATTTTCTTTGTAGCTGATTTTCTGTCACACATTTCTTCTTTGCTTTTTCCCCGCCTTCTATCTCTCAGAGTGTGAGGTTTGGGGAAAGGCAGGCCTCTTTGCCTCTAATGGATTCTTATGATGGTTAGGCAACACCCACTTTGTAACTGCATGTCAGCGCATGGTATGTTAGTAGCTAAGGCAGCCGCGTTCAGCTCACCAGCATGGCCTTATTTTTCCTGTTGTCACCAGTGAGCATTCGTTGTAGGGTCTTATCAGTACTCTAGAAGATTGTCTCTAATTTTGTGACATAGTTCTCAGGAGCTGCATGATAGAATTTGTTTTCTAAAATGTCTGACGTGATTCTAATATCTTCTGGCAAATGATTTTATTCTTGACCCCCTTTACAGAAAAACTGATAGTGTGCATCACAAATCGACATCCTCCCGCCTACTGCCCTTGCTGAACTGACAGAGGGACCAGAACACTACAGATAGGACAAACCACAATTTTCGTCATATCCTCCTCCTTCTCATAATTTTGCATACTCTTCCCTCTTAATGACAGTCTTCAATTTGCAGTTAACGTGTCAAAGAAAGCCCATAAAAACTGGAAAAGCTTTCTGACAACAAGATTGTTCTCCTATCCTACATCTCTGCGGAACTACACTACGACTTGCCTGAAACTCACTATTGCTCAATTTCAGATCTGACTTTCAGGAGAATAAGATATTTGGGTTGAATTGTACATGTATATGTTTTAAAAAAAATTGAGGGATAGCACATCCCGCCCGCACAGACATATTCACTACTACCTTCACCACTACATCCTTATTTAATGATTGATAACTATAGAAAGATTTGTTAGCGTAGTACAACAGTTGATCGTTTGACTCTCCCACATGGAGTTCGTGTTTTGTAGTTGTTGTTCCTGTTTTTGCTTTGTGATGTATGACATGCACATGTGCCAAATCACAATGCCGCCACTACACCTGCCATTGCTGGATTCTCCTGTTAAGAACATGACAGAAGCTTTTTGTACAATGTTTTTCTCTGTGAAAGTCCATCACTAAGATGAATGAGCATGCTGCAGATTCTGAATTTGGGATATCCTATGATTTACACATCTGATCGATCGCGTTATGTACCGCAAACTCCTTACATTCATGATTCAGCAGAGGGATTGTGTTAATTGTGAGCCCATAATCTGAATATGTAATACAGTACTGTTTTAACAGAGATTGCGTGGGCCAACTAGTGTGCCTTGATTACTCAGGATAGGTATGATGGGTGTGTCAAACCTTAACGTGGCTTGTCAATCACAGTCTTAGTCTATGGAATGCCAGAGTTTTGTGTTATACGAGTTTAAGATCTATGTCTGTTTTTTTTTTTTTTTTTGAACGGCATTGTTTTTTTATTGATGTGGTTTGATGGCAAAACTCTTGTATTCTGTAGGTGTGTGCCACATATGCATCACCTTCCTGCCTTTTAAGTCTACAGAACAGCACATGGGAGAAGAAAGTTGTCCTTTTTTGCCCACATTCTCAAGTTCTGTGCTTATGCAGAGCACAACATACACTAGTGCAAAGTAAGATGTAGATATTTAGAAAGAAAGAAAGAAAGGGGGGAAAAAGCACGAGGTGAAATTTTTTTCTTTGCTTTAATTTTTCATGCCAACTGCCTAATTTTCAAGTTGCCTTGGAGAGAGGACTGATTAAAAGAATACTGAATTGCTTGGAATTGTGTTCGTTTTGGATAAAAAAATGCAGAGACCAGAAATTGTCATTTAGGTAGAGGAGGGGGGGATAAAAGCACATTTATACAATATATATACACAAGAGAATATTTGTTAATTTTAATGCTTTATGTATTTTTTATATTGATTTGGGTTTAATTGTTTGGGGCATCTGGGTGAACGCATATGCAATCTGTTTTTGTTAGATTAAAAAGTGTCTGCTTAAAAAACAGACCCAACTTCGACATCTACAATTGGTTGAAAGATGATAATAAACTACACCTTAGTATTTCTGCCTTTGCTCTTAAAGTTGCACATTCTCATTTATGAATGACTTCTGTAACTAGCAATATTGTTTTTAATAAAAAAATAAAATGAATTTTCAGCCCGTGTCTGTTACCACTTTGCGATGAATTCATTATTTGTAATTGGTAAATAATCCCACAGGCCTGGCCAACCGGGAGTTCGTCGTCCTCCGATGTGACGTCATCACTACTTTCAAGAGCCTACCTGTAGCGCCACGGTCCGATTGTGGCAACTCAGAACGCGCGTGAGCAATTGAGATAAACATCTCATTCAAAACTGTTCGTTTTAAACAGGCTTAAATTGTGTGTAGAAGAAACAACAAAGCAAAAAAAGTTCGATCGGCAATTACATTTAGGTGAGTAAACTCTTTAGAATGGTAGCTGCGATGTTGGCCACGTGTTGGGATGACATTTCAACAGAGTGTCTGAGACATACCAGTTTGCACATCGTCATAATTGTGTGCTTTTTTCTCCTAAAATTGTCAATACTGGAGTTTAATATCAAGACAATCCACAGCTAAATGTTGATTTTATTTTTATAACCATTCAAATTTTACACAAAGACCACGGGGACTTAGGTTTCGATTTTGTCCCCCGCCTGCTCAGGCCAATGGTATTTTCATTCGGTAATTTTCAGACGATTTGAGCATATTTTACCGTGTCAAAATAAAAACAGGATTTAGATTAGCAAATAGAAGACTGACTGTGTGGTTGCGTTTAATTAGGTTTGCAAGCAACTCTCCGTTTACTAAGAAACATGCAGCACTACCATTTGCGAGACTATGAGAAAAAGCTTATTGGAGAGCTACAGAGACAGCAAAACAGCGCCAAATTCTGTGATACACTTTTGCAAACTGAAGGTGAGGCCCAAGCGGTTAAAAAACGCGCGTATGCGCACACACACAAACCGTGATGTTTTAGCCTGAATCATGTAAATTGAACGGTATTTCTCTTGTTCAGGTATTTCAGTGCCCACCCACAGCTGTGTTCTGGCTGCTCTTAGCCCTTACTTATCTCAGAAGCTGTCATCCACACCATCTCCATCTGGGCAAAAACGCCAGCTCCATCTTCAGTCTTTGAAGGCCCCCACACTTTTGAAGCTTGTTGGTCTGCTCTATTCAGGCGAGTTGGCTGTAAATGGATGTGTGGAACAACATGATGTGATGGATGCAATCCAGAAGTTCGGGATCACACCCCTCTTAGAGAGACAGAGAAAGCAGATTGCAAAGGATATGGAAATCCAGGAGAATCAGGTTGGGGTTTGCAGTAAGAGTTGTGCATTAACAGTTGCCAGCCGAGAGTGTGCTTATTGCAGTATGAAGACAGATGCATGTCTGCATCCTGAGATGACAGGACGGATAGATACACATTGTTCAGCAGAGAAGATATGTTGTGTATCCACTGGGACACAAACTCCATTCGACAACCAATCTGATTCAGAAACTCCAGAGCACATCACATTTGAACCCCTAAACACCCCTTCAGATGTGTGTGAATCTAGCTCACACCAACCCTCTGCCTTGACAACAAATCCAACCTCAAATGATGAAATGTCCTGGAATCAGTCCTGCAGTTCAAACAATCACAGTGCCTCCTCCAAGAGGCTTCTGAATGGATGCTCTGATTCTAGTGACAGTGCCCTTGTGTTGACTCAAACTAAGGACAAGAATAAGACAAGTAGAAATGAAGTAAAGAAGATAATAGAAGACAAAGATCCCAACTCAACAGAGAAGAGCCCTGCAGTTACCAAGATAGCAAAGAAGAACCTGGCCAAGATTAAACTTATGGAGACAACACAAATTTCTGTTAAGGTAAGTAGAAGTAAAAGTGAATGTTGCGAACCCTGTCTCTTGCAGATTTTGAAATAATATTCAGTTCTAAGTATGTATCATGACAATGGTTTCATCTACTAATTACTTAGCGTGTAGTTTGCTCAACTCGGAAACTAACAGATGACAAGTTAGCTTGATTTGTGTAATTTTAATACACTGCAACACACTGGGGTTGAAGTACGGAAACCTGTAAACAAGGCTCCCGAGAGCTGACCTTGGGCACTACTACTGGAACAGAAGAAGCCAAAAACTATTCCGCCAGCCATTGTGGCGGCCAAGATTGTATTCTAGCGAATTTAATGTTCGCAAGACGAAAAGTTCGGGAGCTACAGCGTTCGTAAGCCGAGGTATCACTCTATGTTGATGTGATGTTTGTGTGCCCATATGCATGATGTGGCTCTTTGCAGGCCAGCTTTGGTCTGTCTCTGTTGTTTACAGCAGTTGTCAGCTTGTCACGAGTGAATTCACACATGAGTGAGGAGTCTGCAATATTTGTTTATTGCTATTGTGCATGTGGTTGTGTGATTTCTCATACACTTTTGTCCTCATTGTGTCTTCGGGCGACGTAAACTTCTGTGTTTCTGCTTCCTGTGTTTCTCAGGTGAAACTGAGGAGAATGAGGGAAAAAGACAAACTATGGGAAGTTGTGTCCATTCAAGATGAAGATGACACAATAGCAGGGTTCGACTCTTTATCTCAGGTAAAATACACTCGCAAAGTTTGCGTTTAGCGTCTGAATCTTTCAAAAAAATTGTTGATTCGATTTCACACGTTTCACTGTTTCTTCTGTTATGATTTACAGAATTGAAGTTTGGTATAATACCGCCTCAAAATGACAATCCAGGTTGCTCTCTTCCTGACAGAGAGTCGGGCTGGCAAAATCAAATGCCTTTGGAGCCCAATGTTCACCCACAAATCTGTACATGCCGGTCTGCTGCCACTGGGTCGCCGAAGACCCCAGAATGCAACAAAGAAAAGATAATCGAGGTAGACGTATTGCACTCCTCTACAGAAAAAAATGCCTTGCACTTGGCACTGTGAGTACTTTGTCGTCGACACTGATGCCACACATAGTGAAGAGGAGGGAGCAATTGACGTGATTGGCGATGCGATAGCCTGATTTTTACGTATTTTTTTGTTGTTGCGTGACTCAAGGTCATTCCTAGTGTTCTCTGTGTTCCTGAACTTCTATTTCATGCCAGTTAGATATAAAATTTTGAGACCATCTTATGATAGGATTTTACATTTATCCTGTTATGTTTTTGCTTGTGAAGTATATCAACACTAGAATCTCACATTTTGTTTACAATTTTGTTTTCATTCTGTAATCTGCAAAAGCATTTAAAATGTTACTTGTTATGTGTAGTTTTGTGTCTGAAGAGTGGTTGGGGAATTAAATAAATTTCCATACTAAGACAGTGTGTATAAAAAAAACACTATGAATACTTATTGTTGTTGTTAATTACATTGTACTGATGAGGGTCGTTATGCTGATAAGGTGATACCGGGGGGAGTGGGGGTAATAGGGCAGTCGTTAGTTAGGAATTTAGGAACAATCAGTGGGGCCACAGGGAGGGGTCCTCTGCCCCCCCCCCCAACCTGAGAGTAGGGACCTATCGTAGCTGTGTCCGGCGCCACCATGTCTGGACATTAGGGATATATAAATGGGGCCGATACGACCAGTCAGACTTTAGTTCGCTGACGAAGCCTCTTGGATAGGAGGTGAAACGTCCGAAACCTTCACTTTTGTACAGATGACGGCTGAAGAAACCTTCTCATCGATGGACCACTCCTGTACGACTGAGAGCTTACACAGACTTAATTACATTGTATTTTTTTGTTTGTTTGCTAAGTGATTACAGTGTACTTTCTTCTTTTCCTTTTGGACCCCTTCTCGGGGTCGCCACAGCGAATCAGTGTCCTCCATCTTCAGAGGCTTGATTCGCATGTTTGTTTTGGCCAAGCTTTTATGTCAGATGCCCTTCCTGACATAGCCCTCTGTATTTATCCGGGCTTGGGACCGGCACAAGAAGACACTGGCTTATTACAGTATACTATACAGTACTGTATTGGCTTTCTCTCACTGAAATTACATATTGAGCACAAAAGAGGGCGCCTGACTTTACTCGTAGTCGTTTGAATTAAACTTTATTGACAGCGTAAATGTGAATGCACATGTGTGGTTCGAGCTTGAAGGTTATACAAACCTCACCGGCAATGAACTTCGCCACAGTCCAGGGAGAACAGTTTGTTAATTACATTGTATTTATTTGTTTGCCCATGTGATTACAATGTATTAACTGGAATAAGTCGAAATGCCAAAACAGCATTTCGCCCATAAGAAAGCGTTGTATTGTCTTGCGCATGCGCACATTTGAAACCCTTGTTAATTGTTGAATCACTTTCTCTTCCTCGCTGCTTAACCATTGACGCGTGTTTCAAACTATAACAAGGTGAATCTTACTTCAATCAAATTTTGGTTTCGTTTGTGTTGATTAAGATGGCAAGAGGCAACGATTGGAATGAAAATATTGCACAGTGTATTTTTATGTGTTTACCCCTAGTTTTTCGAGTACGTACATTCTCTTGGCTGTCCAACGCCTCGAACGCTGGTAAGTGTGGGGCAAAAAAAACTTGTTAAGTATAGATGGGCCAGTAGGGAGTAGTATTGTGCAGCAAAAGAACGTCAAAACCGGGGTTTGGAGGAGAAACGTGTCAAACTGAAAATCAAACCTGCTTCAAAAATATTTCCGGTGTCGCACACTTGGTCAGAATTCATGTTTATCTTTGTCTTGTTCAGTCGTTCCTTAGGACTGAGTTCAAGTCACGCCACATATCGAATCTAAAAAAAAGTTAATGTTCTAAATGGGAGAACGAAATCGTTATTTCAACACCAAAAACACACTTGATTAATTTATATTCAACTGGGATTCTTCCCCCAAGCCATTAACTCTTTCAACAGTAGCCAAAATGGAACTGTATAGTGCCACTTAGCAGTTTTTTTGACAACGATACTAGTGCAGCGTGTTCTACCGGAAACAAATTCCTTGTGTGTTCTACATACTTGGCAATAAAGATGATTATGATTCTGATTCCCGCATAAAACCCCTCTGCTGTTTTCTTGGTTTCTTCCACAATATACTTCGTGATGTCATATTAAATTAAATGGTGGCTTGAGATGCTAAACTCAACTCAGCTGTATTTTTCGAGCACTTTAAAACAACCGTCACTATCGACAAAGTGCTGTAAATGGAATTAAAATAAGTCATACAACAAATATACAACTGGTGTGACCCATCTTCCATCTTGAAATTGTCGAATAACAGTAAATAACATTATTTGTTCTGCCTTGTGAACACAGACTTAAGAATCGATGACTGACTGTACTTCCCAAAAAGTAGATCTTTGTTTTTTTTAAAGACTGAATGCTGTTCAGGGCCACTTTTGAATTTTAGCTTACCTTCAACCTAAACAGAATTGTAGGAATTCCACCTGGTGCATTTAAAACAACGACGTAGCTTAGCCTTGCAGTCTAATCACTTAATGCTAATGCTAAATCACATCAATGTTTCAGTGGTGAACTGGACATGATGTAGTAGAAATGTAGACCGAAAATCAGTGGAGAGCTGTGCATGTCAACCTTAGGCCTTCAGTAGTGCTACATCTGAATCAATCCACAGCTGAGAGTGTGGTGTGATTTACTATACGTCCCCTAGAGGGTGCTGTTAGCCAGGAAATAACTTCTGACTTGATGAAACTTAAGAAATAATGTCATTAAACTGTTCAAATTTGTACTATGAACATGTGGATTCAAGATAACCTCATAAATATGCAATGTTATTTGCTAGCTTTGGAGCGGTCCAATCTTTCTTAATGATGTCCATCTATTCTTGAAAAGTCCATCTTCAAAATGGCTTTAACAGTATATCTGTAACCAAATCAATTTCTTCTTCTCCAGCCAATGGGGTTGAATAAGCGGATATTAAATCAACAGAATAATATATTGTCTTATGCAGCTCGCTACCGATAGTGTGCCAGCTCTGGCCAGTATGCTCTTATTACTAGTGGTGAGTGATACTATGATTGGCTAGTGACTAGCCAATCTTGTGACGAGCCGATCATAGTTTGTGAAAACTAGTAAAATAATGTGTAAAATAGTAAAACATCCTTTGTGAAAACGTTTCCAGTGCCTTGCAGCAGGCCTTGAGTTGCCAACTGGAAATCTGATTGGTTAAAGCAACAGTTTCATCAACATTTATTTTTACGCCAGATAGATTTCTAACCTTGGTAACAAATGATGGCTGAAATGTGGTTGGTTAAATGCTTGAATACGAAAGACATCTGGAAGCAGCACAAAAGAGGAAAATAATGAAAGGACGCTGAAAGACAAGTTGGAATTATTTAATAAGAATTCCTGGACAAAATATAATTAATCTGTGATTCAGATATTTTTAGGCAATCAGAGAAGGCCTTGCAGTCCCTCACTGTCCACCACTGATATGATGACATGGTGCAGTAAAACATGTAGACTGAAAATCAGCCATTTGTTCTTTATCCTATGCCAAGAACAATTAATATTATTAATGTACCGATGAGTTGAGGCATCTCAGTGAGTATCTCGACAACAATGTGAAATACAAATGCTTTGAGTTATGATGAATTCAATTCATATCATATTTGTAGAAAAGCCCCTGAACAAATAAACCGATGAGCATTCTATCCTCTCAGGTTACCAAATCAGTTTCACTGTCTACTGCAGGTTTTCAAAACGAAAAGCCCTTCTCTAACACCTCCCATGTGTACGTCATGGGGGGGATTCCCCACCCACCCCTCTCTTTTATAGGCGCGTGATGTCTTGCATCTCAGCATCGTCACGACACAGCCAATTACGCCACGCATCCTACCCTGTGTGCCGCACGGAGTCACACTCCAATTACACCGGAAAGAGAGCAAGATTTATCATTCTGCTTCCCACGTGCAAGAAAATATAGGCAGCATGAAGAAAACTCCAAATCCAGGTAAGTACATTTGTAACTGACCTGTGGCCTTTGCGATAATTGAGGTTTTTTATCTTTTCCAATAGCAGACTTCGGACTATTTTATCGTAAAGCCTCTTCTAAGTTTATTTCAGTCAGTGTATCTCTTTTGGGACAGTTTTGGATCACAGCATGAAGCACAATAGGGTACACCTCGAGGTCCTCTGGCTTTTAAAGTCGCATGTTCATCTCAGATGCTTTTTTTTTTCTCTCTGTGGATGCACTGAGCCTCTTGGGGTTCTGTCCCCAATGTGCTCTCATAGTGTTCTTCTATTTTGCAAGGCAGTTTTTGGACTGTGTGTCATATGTTATTAAGAACAATGTTTATGGCAAAATACTTTCACTCATTCACTGCCATTCACAGATTTATTTGGGAATTCAAAATATGTCATAGAGCGGCATTCCCTAATTTGTTTGGGTTTATTTTTTTCATGCTTGGTTGCAGATAAAGCGCTGGCTATGGCTTCTGCCAATGTTTTTTTTTCCATAAGGGGTCAGCATTTCCCTTTTTTCCATGTTAATGCTTTGTTGCAGTTTCAGCTGTTGTTAAACCGCTATATCAACCATTATGTATGTATTGCATTGTATTTTGAACAGCCGCCCTCATTTCAAGTTCTGATAACTCTAGACCCATATAATTTAGGAATTAACACTTTTTCCCGATGAAAGTAGAGAGTCTAATGTCTCTTACGCAGCATTGAATCTTTATGTAGTCCTAAAACCCAATATTCTGTGGGTGCTGGAATTCGAGTGACAGTGACAAAAACCTTGGCACTGGAGTGAACATATTTTTGCACATCGTCTAGCAGTGACAGTAACAGTGTGTTACGAATCTATCTTAAAAAAATGCTCATAAAATTGAAGGTAGCTCAAGAACAATCACCTCCAAATCTCCCTAATATATGTGCAGATACTTTATTATGACTTGCTGGTAGGAAAAACGATATATTTTGAGCTGGCTGGTAAAAATAAACATGTTTTTATCACTACAAGTTTGCCCGAATCAAACAATATGAATAGCTATCGTCAAATGTTTGAATTTGTCAGTTCTTGTCTACGTGGACTCATATTTCACAACAACCTCTATTTTCGGTCCCATCTGTGTTTACACATTTCCAACATTTGGAAACAACTCAAGAGAGACTCGTGGGAGATGGGGGCAGGGGGTGAGGTTGGACTAAAAGGCATCGCTCCGGATGAAACGGGCACAAGCAGATTCTGTGACGCAAAGAAGACACGGTGAAATCCAGGCCCAGAGAATATTGCTCAGTCATTCATGCATGTTTGGTGGGTAGTCACGTGCAAATAGACGGCAGCAGCGCGGCGCCGCAAGGAATCTGCTCTTGACCTTTTTTAGGGAGCACACACACGCACAAAAAATGTCAGATAGGTTGTGAGATTTGTGACTCCTTTTCGGAGGTGTATCACTTGCTGTCGACTGGAAGGAGAAGAAGCGAAAAAGAATGTTTTTGGGTAACTTCGAGATGCACTTTGGTCGTTTGTATCTCACGCTTGATTGTGGCAAAAAGGAAGCATGAGACCAGAGCATAAAAAGCGCACTATGAAGTCCCACCAAGCGTCCAAACTGCTTGCATGCGCAGCATCTTCACCTTAAGGTGTCAAATATTCTTTCAAAATAAGTCTTAAAGAGCACAACATCATTATATTTATGCACTCTACGTACTCAATTCATGAAGTCAAGATTGTGATTCCTTTTAACTAATTCACTGTCATTCACAAATTTATTCAGTAATTGAAAATACGATGTAGAGCGCCATTTCAGAATTTTTTTTTTTCTTGTTTGGGTGCCGATAAAGCGCTGGCTATGGCCTCTGGCAATATTTTTTCCTTTCCATAAGGGGGAAGCATTTCCCTTTTTTTCCATGTTAGCACTTTGTTCCAGCTTCAGATGTTGTTAAAGTGATATATACAGGTACATGAATATTGTATTGTATTTTGTACATTTGCCCCCATTTCAACCTCATATAACTCCAGAACCATATAATTTAGGAATTAACTCTTTTTTTTCTCATGAAAGAAGAGAGTCCAAGGTTTCTTACGCTGCATTGGATGGTTATGTAGTCCTAAAACTCATTATTCTGTGGGTCCTAGAATTTGAGTGACAATGACAAAAATTCTGGCACTCGAGTGGACCCATTTTTGGCAGTGAATGAGTTAACATGCTTTAGATCAGATATGATCCAAAATCTGTTTACAAGAAACATATAAGATAGAAATATGTATTGCAAATTTCCCCATTGTGGGACTATTAAAGTCTTTCTGATTCTGATTCTGATATAAAGGTTTTCCAAATATGAGGCACAACGCATTATAAGCCGCTGCAGTCGAGGCTGGGGTTATGCACTACTTCTTCTACAAGTGGAAATGGAGTTGGTGGATGCTGACGGTAGTTGCGAGACCTGTTGTTGCTCAATATGACTTCAAATATAAGGTGCACCGGCGTATAAGGCGCAGGTTCATCTTTTGTAGAAAATCAAGGCATTGGGCTGTGTCTCATACTCCAGAAAATATTGGAAACAAAAACTAAATGTTTCCTTTCAACAAATGCTTACATTGTTACACCTCTTTTTTTAGAAATAAACAACATCTCCCTTAGTGATACCTGTTTCCCTCGACCACAAATGGAACGATGTTGTAATGTGTTTTTGTGGAGGCTGTTGACAGCGAGACCTGGTTTGACTTGATGAACCCAACGGACTTGTGTTATTCTCCACTTTCAATTGCAGCGACCCCGAATAAACAGGGAGACTTGTCGAGTGAATGCATCGTGTTTCTTTTGCTTTTTTTTCCCTCCCTCCTTTCTACGCTTGAGAGATCACGGTCCACCGTGTTATATGTTCTCATGGCCTGTCCTCAGCCTTCAATCCACTCTTCTGTGTTGGACTTTTGCCCGGGGGAGCATGTTATGAGGATTTATTCCACTTTGCGGAGGGGAGGGTACTTGATGTTGACCTGCAGGTTCAAGTGAACAATGGAGCAAAATAATATAGTGACAGTGAAAAGATACAGTATTTGAAAATCGACTCGGTTCGCTGTTTTGCTGTGTGACTCTGGCTCGGGTCATATGTTGTTCATGTCATGTCATGTAATATTGGATAAAGTTTTTTAAGTACCGGAACATGTGAACAATAATGCACACTTTTAGTTGAAAAAAAAAAACAATTAACTACTGCTATTTAGGAGGCCCTGTAGATGAGTGGTTAGAACGCCGGCTTCACAGTGCAGAGGTCGTGAGTTCAATTCCAGCTCCGGCCTCCCCGTGTGGAGTTTGCGTGTTCTCCCTTGGCCCGCGAGTGTTTTCTCCAGGTACTCCGGTTTCCTCCCACATCCCAAAAAACATGCTCTACTCTAAATTGTCCCTCGGCGTGAGTCTAAGAGTGACTGGTTGTTTGTCTCTGTGTGCCCCTGCGATTGGCAGGGTGTCCCCCGCCAAAAAAAGGCTGGGCTAGGCTGCAGCACCCCCCACAAAGCGGTCTGGACAATGAATGGATACTGTTATTTATACCGAATATTTTATCATCAGTTCATTTTCTAATCAGTTATAACGGTCACATCTGTGCTTCAGCTGATCCCAGCTGTCTTCCGGGACACCCTGAACTGGTTGCCAACACATCAATGCCAACCTTTCCCGCTCACACTCACACCAAGTGTAAATTTTCTTCCATTAACCTGCCATGCATGTTTTTGCAATTTGGGAGGAAAAACCGGAGTACCCGGAGACAACCTACACAAGCACATGGAGAAATTGCAAACTTCACTCAAAGCCAGAATCGAACCTTGAACCTCGGTACCATGAGGCCGACGTGCGAACCAGTGCTCCACCATTCCGCTGTTCAACGAAACAATATGTAAAATACAAATGTCATTCAAGATAATACTGTCCATGTATCATGATAAAAATTTGAGATGTAGGGGTGTCAAATCACAGGCGCTATAAACACGGCTGCAATAATTAAACTCCTTTGCTAGCCAATTCAGCGGCACCAACGCGCCTTGACGCTCAGGGGAATAAACATGGAAATAAACAATCATAAGGACAAAAAAAAACGATATGCAAATTAAAGCAAGCTTTCCACCACGAAGCAGACGGAAGGGAGGCGATACAGCTCTTGGTTTCTCTTCCACATTGTCTATATTCTCACGTAGGTTGCAAGCGGACTGAGTTGCACTCACTGCAATCTCGAATCAAGCTGCCAAAACCCTTTTTTCACGGGTCCTGTATTATTTTTTTCTCTTTTTTCTTCTCACCTTAACCTCCCGTGCGTGCTTGAGCTCATCCGCTGGGATTAAACTGCTTTGATCATTCAGCTTTAGTCGGCAGCGAGTTCAAAAAGCTCATTGTGTTCGCTACTCATAAGAGGCCTGCCTGCCTGAGATTCTTGACTTTATATCCCAGCAAAAAGTTAAATTCATACCCACTCGATTACTTTTTTGCAGCTATTGTCTCAATCCTCTCTGGCCCTCTGCGGGAAACGCCACATCGTATTTTGCTCAAGCCCTGTTTAAGATAATATGATTAATGCTGGGCTATGAACTATCCTTTTTTTAAGCGTGCTTGTCCTCATTAGGGTGCCTGGCTGAACTAGAGCCTATCCCAGCTGACATTGAGCGAGAAATCGGATTGGTCACCAGTAAATTACCAAGATGTAAATTTTACACAGGAAAGAAGGAGCAAACATTGAAACAACGAACGTCCAATGTGCCGACTGCTATTTAAAATGCTCCATGCATAGGGACAATCCCTCCCAATCCGTGATAAAAAGTCTCGCAGATCTTTATGCCCGAGTACGGTAACATGCAAATGCGAGGATGACATCATATGCCAAAAATAGAGCAGGGCGGACAATGATGGGACTGCGTAAAAAAAAAAAAAAAAAACAGCGCGTAAATAACATAAGGATGAAAACGGGGGCAACGTCACCGCCGCTTACCGTGCCAAGCAGCCAGTCAGTCGTGAAGGATTTTGCTCATTAGGCAAAACACCTGATGTTACACGCAGATGCCATTAAAAGGGGAGCATCCTTGTTATTCTATACATTTTTTTTTGGCCCAATTAACATCATCATTCGCTGCTATTGAAAATATGACGTAGAGCACCATTCCCAAAATTGCTCCGGTTTTAGTTTTTCTTGCTGGGGTGCCGATAAAGCAATAGCCATGACCTCAGGCAATGGTTTTTTTTCTTTTCCACAAGAGGCCAGCAATCCGCTTTTTCCATGTTAGCGCTTTGTTCTAGCTTCAGATGTTTTTAAAGTGCTATATAAACCAATATTATTATTTTATTTTCGATAGCCGCCCTCATTTCATGTTCATATAACTCCAGACCCATATAATTTAGGAATTAACTCTTTGTTTTCTGAAGAAAGAAGATAGTCCAAGGTTTCTTACACCACATTGAATGTTAATGTAGTCCTAAAACTCAATATTCTGTGGGTCCTGGAATTTGAGTGACAATGTCAAAAACCCTGCCACTGGAGTGGACACATTTTTTGCAGATTTTTGCACATGTTTGGCAGTGAATGAGTTAAATGCAGGCTGTATGCAGTTGTGAGCATCACAGTATTTCACCCTTTTAGTTGGTATGTTTGTCTCTGGCTTCTTCCGCTTAAAAGCCTCGGGTAGGGCAGGATCTGAGTGCTTTTCACAAATTTGTAGCTTTTGCATCCACTGCAGTTGTCTGGACAGAAACTTCCGATCTGATAGTGGATTTGGAGTTTGGTGTGTCCCACAGGCAAATACAGAACGGAGGCACTAAGCAAGGATGTCAGCGGCGGCGGCAGCAGCAGCCAAATTCTTCTAGAGAAGACGAAAATAAGAGGTGACTATGAGACAAACAATCGACAAGAAGGGTAAAGAATGAAGTGTAGAATGTATGGTTGTTGAAAAGAATAAGGCCATGGGTTCATCTCGGGGAATCGTGAAAAAAAATATGGCCAAGTGATTACAGACAGTATCATGAAGAATAAGATAAGCACACAGATATATGGATGATCTGAATAGCTTGACTCACTGGAAATATTGTGATGGGTCTTTGGCAAGCTAATAATGCCACATTCGAAATGGAGAGCATAAATTTGTCTTGTTTCTCAGAGATAGTCAAGGCGATCCATATTGTTGGCGACAAGACATTTAGCCTTCATGTTATTTAAAATAGAAAAAAAATAATGAAGGCCATCAATCACTTTGGTGAGCTCCCTACCAGGAAAATGGCATTATTCCTTCCCTGTGTCATTATTTTTTTCATTACATTTCAAATTGTGTTCCAGCAATGATGCTAGAGATCACACATCTACCCGTAAACAACAGCAAACAAATGTTATGAAAATGAATTAGGTGACTTAAAATTGAAAAATAAATATTCAAGGATCACCTGACAGTAAATTCACGGATAAAAAAAAAATCAAAAATCATCTTGTACTTTGAATTCCAATTTTAACTCATTCACGATGTGTAAAAATGTGTCTATTCCAGTGCCAAGGTCTTTGTCATTTTCACTCAAATTGCAGGATCCACAGAATATTGGATTTTAGGACTACATAAATACAGCGTAAGAAATCTTAGTCTCTTTTCTTTCATCAGAAAAAAGAGTTCATTCCTAAGTTACTGTACACAGGTCTGGAGTTATCTGAGCTTGAAATGGGGCGGCTGTACAAAATACAATACAATACATCCATATTGATTTATATAGGGCTTTAACAACAGCTGGAGCTGGAACAAAGTGCTAACATGGACAAAAGGAAAATGCTGCCCCCGCTTGGAAGGGAAAAACATTGTCAGAGGCCATGGCCAGCGATTTATCAGTACCCAAACAAGAAAAAAACAAAACCTGAACAAATTTGGTAACGCCGCTCTACGTCATATTTTCAATACTCGAATAAATGTGTGAATGGCAGTGAATGAGTTAAAAAAATGTGCAGCATTTTCACCGCCCCGTTTTGAAAGGTCAGTGCTGTTGGACAGTCTGCAACAAGATGGATGCATGGCTTGAGCATCCCGCTATGAGAAGAAAAAAGCATCAGCGCAGAGCGCCGATGCCCATGTGGAACTGTCGCGGCTTGGAATTGAAGCGGATTTACGTGGGGCTGGAGATTTGAGACAATCTCTTTTTGTCAATGGATGCTACAGCTTTGTGTTTTCTTTCAACATTTAGCTTGTAGCACATGTGCACATTCCACCATGACGTCCCTGATCCACTGGTGAAAAGAATGCTTTGATCCTCTTCTCTTTCATCTAGAACTGCTTCATGCAACAAAGAGGGTGCAGAAAGTGCTATCTATGTCTTTTGTGTTGTATCACATTATTTATTTGTTTGTTTGTTTGTTTGTCTTCAAGATGGCGCCGCAAGAGTGGCTGCCGTTCCAGCAGGTTCTGTATTTCTTTTTTCGACTTCTTCCTTTCCTTTCCTCTTATTTTCATTACTTTGCTGCTGTTAAATGTACATTTCTCCACTGTGAGACTAATAAAGGTTCATCCAATCTTATCCAACATCAGAAACACACACACACACGCGCGCGCACGCACACACACACACACACACACACACACACACACACACAAAAGAAATCAGTCGGAAAGAAGGAATTAAACAAGATTCAGCTGAGCTGTGACCCTTGAACTGGGAGGTGCAGGAGAAACATCTGTCCAGAAACCCAACACCTCGTGTCTTACTTTGACATTTGCGTATATTCCGAATACGTCATACACATCCTACTATCTTCGCTTCTCATCTTCTTTATTTTTTTCCCCCCCTCCAAATTCTCCCTCACATATTTATTTGTTTTTCCGATGCGGTCGCTGCCAAGGTCGCAGCATTTGATTCGCTTCCTTGTCACGGTCATCAAACCATCCATTTTGAATGTGCTACACAGTCAAACTCCGCATGAGCAGAGGTCTCTGCGTGTGTGTGTGTGTGTGTGTGTGTGTGTGTGTGTGTGTGTGTGTGTGTGTGTGTGTGTGTGTGTGTGTGTGTGTGTGTGTGTGTGTGTGTGTGTGTTTCTGCATGTGTATAGATTGTCCACTTGCAACCCACAAGTGGTGGATTTGGACATCAGGGGCTTGGCATGCTGATTATAGAGCACCGAAGCCATGAGTAACCACAGGAACTCTCTTTCTTCCTTTTCTTTTTCCAACTTCAGCCCTCATTCACTTTTGGGCACATTTGCCGAGCTGGAGGTGAAAGCGGTGGGGCCCTCGTGCTGATGTGGCAATTATTTTTTGGGGGCGCAAGCAAGACTTTGGAGATGGGATGACAAAAGAGTTGATGGGGTTTTACTTAGAAATGGTCGCGTTTTTGTGATTGAATAGCTTGATCACGAAGAAACTATGCAACTAATGTTCATCTAACTTGGAGGTCCTACGTGACTACCAAGGATCCGTTTATAAATTTGGTGAAGCTTCTTAACTCATTCACTGCCAGACATGCAAAAATGTGTCCACTCCAGTGCCAGGGTTTAAATATTGAGTTTTAGGACTGCATAAACATTCAATGCAGTGTAAGAGACCTTGGACCCTCTTCTTTCATTGTAAAAAAGAGTTAATTCCTAAGTTATATGGGTCTGGAGTTATCTGAACTTGAAATTGGGGCAGCTGTACAAAGCACAATACAAAATACATATACAAATCCATTCATATTGATTTATATAGTGCTGAAGCTCTAAAAAAGCGGTAACATGGACAAAATGCAAATGCTGTGCTCTTGTGGAAGGGAAAAAACTGCCAGAGGTCTGACCAGCGCTTTATAGATATCCCACCCCACAAGAAAAACTAAAACCCGAACAAATTCGGGAATGGCGATCCACGTCAAACTTTTCAATTCCTGAATAAATTCAGGAATGGCAGCGAATGAGTTAAATGCTCATTGACCTTAGCTCCCTTAAATGTTTTTTTTTTGTTCAAATCTTGTATAAAGTCATTAAGTTTGTTGTTTTCAGTAATGAAAATCTGACAATGATTTCAACCAGATGAAAATCAGTCTCCATGATCTTACTACAACAACACTAGAGCACAACGCTAGAGCCACACATGACGGCAATCAGTAATCGTTGCGAACCAACGCAAACTGGGCTTGTGACATCCAAAACGGCACCGGACTATTTTTCAATAATAAACGTACTCCATTTTACAAGTGATGTTTGATGAAACCCCATTTTGCTCAGTCTTCTGCCAGCTGCATTTCATGTCTAATGGTTACCGTCTGGAGTGAGAGAAATATATGTCAATTGCGGCACGGCCATTCTGTGATGAACCGACGCTCTGGCTTGACGGTCCATCGGACCTCATAGCGGGATTTCAATTGTCAGCAAAGTGGAAGAGAGGAGCCTATAGTGGCTTAAAAAGCCAATTTTACCCCCAACTGGAGTTGATTAGGTATGTTGCGTGACAGGGCCTCTGTGTGTGTGTGTGTGTGTGTGTGTGTGTGTGTGTGTGTGTGTGTGTGTGTGTGTGTGTGTGTGTGTGTGTGTGTGTGTGTGTGTGTGTGTGTGTGTGTGTGTGTGTGTGTGTGTGTGTGTGTGTGTGTGTGTGTGTGTGTGTGTGTACAACCAGTTACAGGGTCATGAGTTGGTTCTAATCTTGTATGTTTCCCAGCATTGGCTCATTGGCCGTCGGCATAGACTGGACACAGTCCCAGCTGCTGACTCAACATGAACAATGATGTGGCCTTTCTTCGCCCTGCTGACTTTATGAGCCCTCAAAATGTCTTTACTTGTTGGGAATCTGGGAAAAGGCTGCTTTGAATTATCTTGGTTTCTGCTTCAGCAGTTGCACAAAAGGATGTTGCCCATTAGGAACGTATATTGGTCATATTGGTATAATATGGAAGATTTATTGCTTAGTGTGTGTGTGTGTGTGTGTGTGTGTGTGTGTGTGTATTTTAGATTCGTCTGTGTCGGCTCTCAGTCATACAGAAGTTGCTGAAGAAACCTTTTCAGCGATATGTTTTAGATTACAAAAAGTATCTGTCATACAATTGCCACTCCAAGCAAAATTACTCCTCAGTGTGACTGAGTTTTGGTTCGAACGGTCGTCCATTTCTTGTGTGGCCTTCTATTTTTGGAACTGGGATGGGTTGATTTTGGAAAGCAGAGAAGGGGACTGTTGGAGGGGTCTTTATCATATTAATAATACATTTCATTTATAAGCACCTTTCAAAACTCTCACGGTCACTTTACAGTTCCAAGATAAGTGTTTTATGTGGGTGAGCAGTGGCAGCCACATGCGTCAGCGTTCACTCAACCCGGAATAACTCAAATACATAAAAAGCTAGTCTGCTAGCTAATAGCCCCCTAACTGTTAGCCAGTTAGATAGCCAGCCAGCTAGATACATAGTTAAGAGATAGCTTACTAGACAGCTAGCTAATAGAAAGCGAGCTAAATAGCCAGCCGGCTAGGTAGACAGATAGAAGATAGCCAGATAAATAAAAAGAAGTGGAGAGGAAACATTTCACACACACACCACAATTACTTCCCAGCAATAACCAGGGTGAATGGGAAAAAAAAATATTTACATAATAATACATAATATGCTCGTCAAGTGACGACCAACCCCAGTTTAGGTATAAAAGGTAGCATTGTACCTCTGTCATCAGTCAGGTGGTAGTTGTGATTAGAAAATAGTGACACAATCAGACCTCATTATCTTGAATTATGCAGATGACGTGTGCTTCGTTTCTGAATTGCGTTTGGACTTACATTTGACGGCACGTCATGTTCAATGAAAAGAATGTCTCATCAAAATCAATTCCAGATTTTGGATACATCTGCCACTATGGCATCACAAAAGAATTGCAGAGCCAAATAAACGACACACATGATGTCGATTTGCTCATGAAAAAAGTCATGAGTGTACAACGGTCAGCTTCTAAATTTGGCTTTTGGAGGATGAATGATGTGAGGGGTTTTGTCATCCCCTGTACATGCCCCAGGTTGGATGGGGATGGGGCAAACGAGGAGGACAGGGCCTGCCACTCTACCTCCCCCTTTCACGTTCTCTTTCTCTTGGCAGCACGTGCATGGCGGTCTATGACAATGACGCGCAAGAAGGGGCGGTGGGGGAGATGAGCACTGCGTAGCGCTATGGTGAGGTCATCCGACAGTGGCTGGCTGCACCGCATTACTCGACACACACTACTGTTTTATTCCTCATCAGATCCCAGGAAACTCTGTTTCTTAAGGCTTTGGGCTGTTCTGATTAACTCATTCACTGCCAGACAATATGCAAAAATGTGTCCACTCCAGTGTCAGAGGTTTTGTCATTTTCACTCAAATTTCAGGATCCACAGAATATTGAGTTTTAGGACTATATCAACATTCAATTCGGCGTCAGAAACCCAAGACTCTCTTCTTTCATAAAAAAAGAGTTAATTCCTAAATTATATGGGTTTGGAGTTATCTGAGTTTGAAATGGGGCCGGCTGTCCAAAAAAATAATACAATACATACATATTGATTTATATAGCGCTTTAACAACTGCTAAAGCTGTTAACATGGACAAACGGCAAATGCTGCCCCCTCGTGAAAGGGAAAAACATTGCCAGAGGTCTAACCAGCGCTTTATCTTCACCTTACGCAAGAACCAAAACCCCAACAAATTTGGGAATGGCGCTCCCCATCACACTGTTCAATTCGCGAATGAATTTGTGAATTGTAGCGAATGAGTTAAATGGTCTGTAGTAACCTGATGTTATTTTACAAGACCCACAAAGTATCTTACTGCATAACAAAAATAATGACAGAGCAATTCAACATTTTTTAACTGTTCAGTACAGCTTTGATTTTTATTCAAGTGAATGGAGTACAGGCACTTCCCTATTTACGAACATTTCAGTTATGAACAACATACAGTACTGTATGAATATTTTTGTTGTAACATGTAGTATTCTCTCCAGTTGTACATTTCTTTATAGAACATATATTTTATTCAATGTTTATTTTTCAATACAAACCAAAACAGGTTACTAATATAAGGCTTAAACATAGTTATATAAGCCTCAAATGACAACCGACGTCTCCAGACAAGTTGTGTCCATAATTTGTGAAATGACTTCAAATGACTTCTACTGAGCGTATTTTACAAAACTTCCACCGCATATGCACCCTTATCTTTTACCCTCTCCCCCACTCTTCATTGTGCATCAGTCGCTGGCAGGCATCCCTTAAGTGTGTGCCGGCGTGCTGGTGACTTTTTTTGTTGTTATGCTCCACTCTTACATAACTAAATATAGCATGTTCGAGTCACGCATTAGGCTGTAGGTTGTGCTCTGAAGTGACGGCTTACATTAATGTGGAGCCCGCGGCCCACCATCGACTCTTAGTCAATGTGTGGTACGCAGACCCCTTTTTAGAGGGAAGGGGTGGACTGGGGTCTATGTGTGTGTTTGCATGATTGAACAAGAGCACGTGACTGTCTGTGCCTCATGACCATCTGCCTCGGTGACTGCAAATGTAGGCTTATATCTTTAGCGTATGTGCTGCAAAGTGCATTTGTAATAGTGTGTATGTGTGCGTGTGTGTGTGTGTGTGTGTGTGTGTGTGTGTGTGTTTGAACTCATGGAACGAACTGCATTGAACTGAATCCACATCTATGACGATACTCCAAAATTGTGACAACAGCATTAACATTAGCAAAATATGGTACATCAACTAGCCATACATCTGTGTAAGCTCTCAGTCGTACAGGAGTGGTCCATCGATGAGAAGGTTTCTTCAGCCGTCAACTGTACTTCTTTGAAGGTGTCAGATGTTTCGCTTCTTATCCAAGAGGCTTCGTCAGCGAACTAAAATTTTTTTGGTGGTAGTTTTGGCCCTATATATATCCCTACTGTCCAGACGTGGCGGTGCCAGACTCTGCTATGATTGGTCCCTGCTCCCAGGTTGGGTGGAGCAGAGGACTACTACCACTCCCTGCGGCTACACTGATTACTTCTATTGTCCTGCCCAAGTATGGGGTCTACGACTGGCCTGATTGCGTCATTTGCCCTGGTATCACCTCATCAGCATAACTAAGCCTATGTTGCCCAAGAAGTCGGTTGTAGAAACGATCCAAATTGAACCTCACAACACCATGGCGATTTAGTGAAGGGTTTTGCTGTTTTATGAAAATAGCTTCTGTTACTCCCCTTTCAAACCATCTATTTTTTTCTTTGCTAAAATATTAACCCAATTGTCGTCAAATGAGTGGTTGCTAGCTTTTAGAAAAGCAATATTCTGTGGGCCCTGGAATTTCAGTGAAAATGACAAAAACCCTGGCACTGCAGTGGACACATTTTTACACGTCTCTCAGTGAATGAGTTAAAATGCTCAGAATTGTTAGATTTTGTGACAGTAAATCTAGAAAGTTACCGAGCGTCCAAGCAGATGGCTATGATGTAATCCCAAAATGGTCACAAAGAGCAATGTTTTGTAGAAGGTGGGATTCTTGGAAAAAATAATTTTATATTAAATATAATATAATAGTATAATATTAAAATAATTTTAATAACATACAATACCCAATATATATTCATCCTGAAATACTCCTCTTTGTATTCACGTCGTTCTATAAAAGGCTCTATAAAAAAGAGCATGATATATATATATATAGAGCCTTTTATAGAACGACGTGAATACAAATATTCATGATATATATATATATATATATATATATATATATATATATATATATATATATATATATATATATATATATATATATATATATATATATATATATATATATATATATATCATGCCCTTCTTTATAGAGCCTTTTATAGAACGACGTGAATACAAAGAGGAGTATTTCAGGATGAATCCTCTCTGTCTCTCTTTGTTCAAACTCATCATGAGCACATCATGACATAATAGACTGATTAGCCACACTAGCATGTCCCACCTCAAGACAAAGACAACTCTCAGCTATGTCACAAGTAGACACGCGTGCACGAATTGAACAATGGTCTTGTTGTAATTGCACGGACACTTGAACGATCTGCAAAACACAATCGAGCGGCTTTCTGGGTTGTCATCATCCAAGTTGTCAACACAGGCATGTACACGCACGCTCACGCTTAAAAAAAAAATCCTTAATCTGTTTCCTTTGCTCTGTCTACCATCGCTGCTCTGATGTCTGAATGAGCAGCAGGATTTAAGAGGGTAGGAGTAGTTGAGTCAGATTGTTGAAATCTCCCTTGATCTTCTCCATTTGTCTTGATGCCATTTAAGTTTGGGAGATTCACTCTTGAACACACTTGTTAGGAGAGAGAGTTGCACAGTTAAAAACACGTTAACATCAATCTCTACCGAAAGAAAGAGGAAGCGGGCTCCTGTGTCTTTTTCTTCGACAGTTTTGTATGACATTTGTGGCATATTTTCCACTGTAGGTTTCGGGTGCGGTACAGTGGTTGGTTCCGAGCTACAGCTTGACATTAATCAACTCTAATTTCTGAAATATATTCTTTCAAAATCTACTCTGTGTTGTATGAGATTATCTCCAATGTCAGTTATTTTGACAAAACAATAAATGATTTCTACTAAAATGTATGTTTTGTATTCCTCTCTGCCCAATCAGCAACAGGTTGAACAACCGTGTAATAATTATGCCATCATATCAACTTTGTCAATCGATATATTTCGTTAGTGTCAGACAGACAGCCAGAATGAGCTAGCAATAACATTAGCATTATAGCATAAAAATATGAATGGGTGGATCTTTTATTTATATCTTTGATTTCACAATATTTAGACCAAGGTGGGTGAAACAACACAGGACAGTACAGCTTTAGTTTGACACATACCACTTTTTAAGTGAGCAAAAATATTGGCACACTCTTAAATGAGTGAATGATAGATGGATAGATAGGTCGGTAGGTTGATTGATTGATTGATTGATTGATTGAGAGACAGAGCGGGCGAGATGGAAGGGGAGAGAGAGAGAGTGAATGAGTGAGTTAGGAGTGAGTGAGTGAGAGTGTGTGAGAGTGAGGTAGAGAGTTGCATTGGGTGATGAAACATTTTAACATGTTCAGTAAATATTTCCTTTTGGTTATATATTGTCAGTGCTCATATCCTCTTATTTAGCCCCTCTTCGCTAAGTTTAAAAAGTGCTGATGTAGCCACTTTTTAAATTTGCTGTGTGTACATAAAAAGTCTCCCATGTGATCATTTTGCAATCTGCTACATCAGATCCAGCAAAAGGCAGTAATAAAAATGCTACATTTTAATGTTGAGAGTCAATTCATTGTTTTTTTTCAGATATGAACCAAAAAGGAAAGCACTGTTTTCTTTGCATTGCATTGCGAGTTGAGTTAAATGACAAAAGCAGTTGCGCCATTCGAGCTGAAGCCACATGCAAACTCGTCATCCGGTAGATTTTTTTTTTAGTTGCCTGCTGTTAGATGATGTTGTTTTCATGCACGACACTTTAAGAAGACGACAACTTCTGCTATAAGTTTAGACTTTCTCTTCTTTCCAAATTACAACTGGTAATATCAAATTAAATACATTTCAAAGCACCCCAAACGCTAAAACAAAGTGTGTTGCCCAAAATAAAAAAGGACATTTTATGATATTGTTAAGTTAAGTTATGTGAAATGTAGAGAAAGATTTTGATATTTGAATGCATATAGCTAGCCATCTATTACCTAGCTAGCTAGCTTTCTATCTACACCGTAGATTCTACGGTGTTTGAGTTAGTTTCGGATTGAGTGAACGCTGTCGTGTTTGGTTGCCGCTGCTCACCCGCAGAAAAACTTATCCTGTGACTGTAAAATGACCTTGAGAGTTTTGAAAAGCACTTAAAAATGAAATTATTATTATTATTATTATTATGGTGATGATGATGATTTTTTTCTTCATTATGTTTTTGTATTTATTATTCTCATAACAACTTGACAAAATGAAATTGAGTAAATGTAACTCACCATTTTGTTTTTACGCCAATACATTTTCGACCACAACAAAGGGTTAGCTAGCAGGCTAGCTATATCTTCATGTCGGAAATGCTATATAGCCTGTGCCGTACTTTACAGAGCAACTTGGTGTTACCGGGTACCGTATTTTCTGCACTATAAGGCACACCGAAAAGGAAATATTTTTCCAAAAGCTGACTACAATTCCGCTACAGGGTGCCATTAGACAGGAAATAACTGACTGACCTTTCTTCATGGTGTCCATTTTTTCTTGAAAAGTCCATCTAGTAACTATTGATGAAAAGGTTTCTTCAGCCGTCATCTGTATTTCTTTGAAGGTGTCGGACATTTGTGTGTGTGTGTGTGTGTGTGTGTGTGTGTGTGTGTGTGTGTGTGTGTGTGTGTGTGTGTGTGTGTGTGTGTGTGTGTGTGTGTGTGTGTGTGTGTGATTGATTAAATGCTTAAATATGAAAAAAGACGCCTGGGAGCACCACAACAGGGAAAAAGTAATGAAAGGAAGTTGAAAGACAATTTGGAATTACAGTAAAGTCTCGTTATATCGATATCCAAGGGAGTCCGAAAAATATCGATATAACCGGGACTATCGATATATCCGACCCTGTTTGCATGTAATTTTCTCCGTGCGTGCATAGAAATAGTATCGATATAACCGGGACTATCGATATATCCGATATCGATATAACGAGACTTTACTGTATTTAATAAGAATTCATGGACATAATTGAATTAACATCAGTCCATGATTCAGATAATTTTAGGCCAGCGGAGAACGCTTTTGAGGCATTGATGGTCCGCCACTGTTAGAATCCCAGTTTGAATTTTCATCAAGGTAAACCGAACGCAATTTGTTCAGCATCAGGGAAAAAGAAAGCAACAAAGGGACTCGATATGAATCACACATGGCCAGCCGACGTCAGTTGTTACCCTGACAGACTGAAGACATTAAAAGTTGGAGGAAGTCAAAGCGAGGGAGGAGAGAGGGAGGAGGGAGAGGAGGGTTGAACGCAAGGGGGGGACACGGTGACGGGGCGTCAGGAGTCAGTCGGTCGGGGCATGAAAAGGGGAAGTTGTTCATGAAGAAGGAGAAAGGGAAGGAGGGAGAGTTAGTAACAAAAAAGTTGCTGTTTGAGGTGGAATTATGGAGCGAGCCAGAATAGCCAGTAAGTTCAGTCTATTTCTTCACTCTTCTTTCCCTTTCTTCAGATCAGTAGAAAGCGCATGCACACTGACCCCGAAAAATTACAGCATGTGAAGCGGCACTAAGTAAAAGCTTCAGTGATGGCCTGTCACAAATTTGCTTTTAATCTTTTGCGGAGTAGTGGACTCTCCAATTGTCAATATATGAACAGTGTTAAATCCGCATGCGTCCAGAGCAACTTGGATTAATCTTGATAGACGCAGATGGTTTATTTTGAGATCCAAAGGAGGCTGGAGGGAGGCACTGATGTCAGCTGATTTGATCAAAATGTTCACGATTGATTTTGATGCTTGTTTCACTTTAATGGAACGGCGCCTCGACTCCCGTGAGAGCCAATCTATTTGAGACTGATTAAATCTGGATGTCAAGATGAGTGACGTCGCACAAATTGGTTTTTAATCCACGAGAATGTTTCAACTCACTGGCCCAGACGGGAACTCACGGCAACTCGTGTACAGTTTGCCATGTGTGTACAAAATATCCACTTGGTGTCAGCGTTGTACTATCCACCGTCATTTCTTGCTCTGAAATGTTCCTTGTGGGTTATTCATATTTTTTTATTTTGGTACATTTCTATCCAGGTATAACTTCCTATGATACGTTTCACACGGTCCAGCCCACTTCCTGAAATGTCAACGTTTGTAACATTCTGGTTGCTCCACTGTTTGCACCCGTTGTCATGACAACGGCCCTGCAGTTTCAGAGGACGTGACTCTTTTTGTAGCACAGGTGACTTTGTAAAATGTTTGCCAAATGTCTCAAATGTATTTCAAAACATCTTATTCACAGATATGTGGAGAACTATATTGCATGATAAGGAAACTAATTGTTTCTAATACGGTGGCACAGAGGAGCACACATTTAATTGATCTTTGTCACAATGGAGGGATTGAGGTTTCAATTCCCAGCTCAGGTCTTTTTGTGTGAGCTTCGCAATACAATACAATACAATACAATACAATACAATACATCCTAATTTATATAGCGCTTTCACAACAGCTGCAGCTGTAACAAAGCACTTAATAGTCAACACAAAGCAAAATGATAAACACAACAGGAACTTAAAAACATGGACAGTTGTGCAATCTTAACAACTTTCCCCAAGTACTCTATAATGTACAAGACAAACACTTTGTTACATGAAGAAGTTCTAGATGAAAGAGGAGAGGATGAAAGCCTCCTTTTTAACCTGCATGTTGGGTTTTGGATTGGATCGGATTCGCCGTTATTAGTCTCGCAGTGGAGAAATTTACATATCACAGCGGCAAAGTGATGGAAGGAAGAGGAAAGGAAGAAGTAGAACAACAACATACAGAAGCTCCTGGAAAGGCAGCCACTCTCGCTGTTCCATCCTGAAGTCAAAAGAACACAAAAAAAACCCAACAACTAAATAATATGACAACACAAAGACACAGATAGTTATTCAATCGCAAGCACTTTCTGCACCCTCTTTGCTGTATGAAGCAGTTCTAGATGAAAGAGGAGAGATCAAAGCATCCTTTTCACCAATGGATCGGGGACATCATGGTTAAATGTGCACGTCTGCTACACGCTAAATGTTGAAAGCAAACACAAAGCTGTATCATCCATTGACGAAAAGAGATCTCACATCTCCTGTCCCACGTAAATCCCCTTCAATTCCAAGCCACGACAGTTCCACGTACGCATTGGTGCGTATGTGGAATCGAAAACGGTGCTGGCGTATTCATGCTGCCGAAAAGGCGTAACCGCTCAGCAGAGTCTCCGCCTTGTTGAATGTTGTGGCCAAAAATTCTGAAAACCAATCCGTATATGTTCCACATGACCCACAACAACACAAAGTGACAAAAGAAAAAAACACAAACAACATAAAAAGCAAGGCTCGTGAGAGCCTGCCTACCCGGGTGCCATCTTGGACTTCCCTTTCAATCGGTAAGGAGATGAGCAGGAAGTGGAGGGTGTTCATGAGGAGAGGTGATATGGAAAAACGAAACCAGACTTGAAGCCTCCATATAAGTGTGTCATAAAACAGTCATACTCCCAGTGTGAAGGAAAAAAAGGAAGTTCATCGTGTTCCATGAAAAAGGTGGAGAGGATATCCTTTTAGTGTGAACGCCTCACCGTTGCGCCTTTGCCCTCTCGTTTCATCATATTCGTTTATTTCGGAGCTCATGACGGAAACATTGTGAGTCATGAGGCCTTCAGGAAAGGCGCGTGCGTGACAGGTGGCATTATTCAATGATTTAAATTGAGTTTGAAGGTGCTTGAAGGTGGGGAAAGAAAACGAGGTTGAAAACAATGTGAATCCTTCCCTTACATATCGTTTGTGTTGATGTGAATAATTAAGTTAATGCACGAATTGTTAATTCAAATTCATCGGTAACTCATTTCAATCGAATCAATTTCAAGCATGCTAATATAACGAATATATTGTTTTGGGATTATATCATAGCCATCTGCTTGGACGCTCAGTAACTTTCTGGCTTTACTGTCACAAAATGTAACAATTCTGAGCATTTTAACTCATTCACTAGCAGACGTACAAAAATGTGTCTACTCCGGTGCCAGGGTTTTTGTCATTTTCACCCGAATTCCAGGACACACAGAATATTGAGTTTTACGACTACATAGACATTTGATGCAGCGTAGGAAAGCTTAGACTCTCTTTTTTCATCAAGAGTTAATGCCTAAGTTATATAGGTCTGGAGTTATCTGAACTTGAAATCGGGGCAGCTGTACAAAATGCAATACGATGTATACATGTTGATTTATATAGTGCTTCAAAACAGTTGAAGCTCTAAAAAAGTTAATTCCTAATTTATATGGGTCTCGAGTTATATGAGCTTGAAATGAGGGCAGCTGTCTAAAATACAATGCAATACATAAATATTTCATTTATAAGTGCCTTTCAAAACTCTCAAGGACACTTTACATTCATAGGATACCTTTTTCTGTGGGTGAGGAGCGGCAGCCACAATCGTCAGCGTTCACTAGACCTGGAATAACTCAAATAGATAAAATGTTAGCTACCTCGCTAATAGATAACTAATAGATAGCTTGCTATATAGCTAATAGATAGCAAATAGCACACTAGCTAGCTAGATAGCTAATAGATAGCAACACGAGCCAGCATTCACTCACTAGATAGAAAGTTAGCTAGCTAACTTAAAGATAATTAATAGATAGATAGATAGTTAGCTAATAATAATACATTTCATTTACAAGCGCCTTTCAAAAATCTCAAGGTCACTTTACAGTCACAAGATCAGGTTTTCTGTGGGTGAGCAGTCAAGTTAGCTAGCTAGCTAATAGATAACTAATAGATAGCTGGCTAGCTAGTTAGACAGCTAATCGATAGCAAATAGGTAGCTAGCTAGGTAGCCAGCAACGATGACCCCATTCAACCGGGAATAACTCAAATAGATCAAGTTAGCTAGCTAGCCAATAGAAAACCAATAGATAGATAGATAGATAGATAGATAGTTAGACAGCTAATAGATAGCAAATAGATAGCAATTAGATAGCTAAATAGATACCTTTTTATGTAAATTCACATCTGAAATATTGCGCTGATTGGATACTGTGCTTTAACAACAACTGAAGCTGTAACAAAGTACTAACAGAAAAAAGGGGAATGTTTTTTCCCCTTGTGGAAGGGAAAAAACATTGTCAGACAACGCTTCATCGGCACCCCTGCAAGAAAAACGAAAACCCAAACTAATTCGGGAATGGCGCTCTCCATCATATTTTCAATTCGGAATAAATGACAGTGAATGAGTTATTGTTATGTCAACTAGCTTTTTGATATTAAAATCCATCTGTTACCTTTGAAAATATACAATATGCTAGTACATACGTGGAAAAAATATGTTGCTGAATTTCCTACATTTTATTTAATCAAGTGGTTGCATGAAATAATATTTTTTTAAGTACATTATACATTCACTTAAAATGATTTGACCCGAAATATTTTCTTTTGCGCAACCACTTGACAAAAAGAAATTGATTAAATTCGCAAACTTTCAAGTCCAACTCCGGTGTCATTTCTGAGCAACGGCCAAGTGGTTTTGGTTTGGCCGATTCTCCCATCAAGCACTTGAACACAACACCAGCATGCATATGCACATGCACTCACGCATGCACACACGCTTCCCCAGATGTTTGGGAATCCTTCCTCATTCTGTCGCTCAACACTGCCTTGCAGCCACTACTGTGTGCCCACGGTTACACACACACACACCCTGGCTGTTGTGAAATCTAGATTTACTGTCTTTTCTTTTTGGAGGCTGGGGGATTAATTGTGTGCTCCAAAGGTTTGCAGCTGCAGCTTTAAGAGCACAACTCACGTTGAGCTGGCATTTCAGCTGATGGGCCACACACATAGACGCATCTAAGTACAGTGTGTATTTATGTACTTATATTTATATACACGTTATTGTCTACTATGTTTTTTCGCAAGCACGTGCAGTACAACCTGCTCGATCGCATAGACTAGAAATGTGCTTGCAGGATCTCTGACGTGCAGTGAGTATGTTGCGTCACACGAGTATTACTTTTGTTTTTATTTCTTTTTCCTTCATCGTTTTCACCGACTTCGGATCCAGGAGGGGAGCCCTGTTGCGTCACACGAGTGTATGATTTTGAAGTGCGCTTTTCAACACTTTCATGTCTTTCAATTCCTTGATCTCCTTGATGTGCGTATCACCCTGACGCATAGCACACGCTTGCAAATTGTATAAAAGGAGCTGTCGCGGGACAGAGAGATCGGGCGAACCACGGGCCAGAATCATATCAGACTCATCTCGGACTCACGCCCGGCTCACGCCGGGCTTCGGACAGACATCACGGCACGACTTGCTCAACTCCACGCCACGATCAATCTCTGCGCGTCACCTGCCTGGGAGATCTGACAACGAACCTACTTACAAATAAAGAGAAACATCAAACTCTTTAAGTACACTCCAGTTAACTAAATCACTGCCAGAATCAGAAAACCTTCATACGTCCCACAATGGGGAAATTTGCAGATATGTGCAAAAATGTTTTTTTGTCATCGTCACTCGAATTCCAGGACCGACAGTGTTGAGTTTTAGGACTACATAAACATTCAATGCAGCATAAGAAACCTTAGACAGTTAATTCCTAAATTAAATGGGTCTGGAGTTATATGAGTTTGAAATGAGGGTGTCACAATTTGTGAGGTGGTGATGGTGGTGGACCCCCAAAAAGCAGGCAGGAGGGAGGAGCAGGGTGTATTTGACAAATTCTATTAAAATAAAGTCAACAGGAACAATATCTTAAACATCAAAGTCATCAGAACAGAAAAGTCAAAAGTATCAAACAAAACCATGAGTAAAAATATGACAAGATAAAACAAACCTGACAGGGTAAAACAAACACTGGATTGACACTGAATGATCGTGCCGGGAGTCCTTTTAACTGCCACTGATTTAAAATGACCAACACCTGTGCAGCAGCAGGCGGGGCCGACAGTGCCATTAGTTGGTCGCCAACCGGAACGCGACAGAGGGCGGCTGTCCAAAATACAATGCAATACATACATATTGGTTTATATAGCGCTTTAACGACAACTGAAGCTGGAACAAAGCGCTAACATGGAAAAAAGGAAATTGATGGCCCCTTGTGGAAGGGAAAAACATTTCCAAAGGCCTTGGCCAGCGCTTTATCGGCACCCAAACCAGAAAAAAACAAAGCCCAAATAAATTCGGGAATGGCGATCTATGTCGTAGTTTCAATTGTCGAATAAATTCATGAATGGCAGTGAATGAGTTAAAAAAAAAAAAAGCAAAATGTGAACAATTTTAAAGGACACATGTTCTCCTGTGGTTAACTGCTCCGGATCATCTCAAATCTTTTCCTCATCACGTTATAAATGTGCACTGTTATAAGTACCGGCTGTGACTGCTTGCCTGTTTGCCATTGAAACACTGTTGTGATTTGTAATCAATGGTGATTAGATATAGCAGTCTAGGAGTGGAGAGGCCTACTTCCTGTGCTGGGGGTTGTTGATTTCCTTTGAGAGTTGACTCCCTAGTTTTATGAATTTATATGCAAGTATAATACTTTTAAATTCCCCCTGACCATAGAACAGCGGAAGGTTTCAAATAGATGTACCTGAAGGCAGCAGATATGTTCTATATGTGAATTGTGTTGATTTTGTCTTCGCAAAGGCAACCACAACATCAATTTAACTCATTTAAAACAGATTATTTTCATACAGACAGTGTTTTATCGGTGTTCAATTACCTGACATGTTTCGGCGTATAATTCTGACGAAGGTGGAAGTATACGCCGAAACATGTCAGGTAATTGAACACCTAAAAAACACTGTCTGTAAGAAAATAGTCTGTTTTAAATTAGATATCAAGTAGACAGGATGAACTTAATACAACTATCAATATAACTAATTCACTGCCAGACGTACAAAAATGTGTCCACTCCAGTGACATGGTTTTTTTCATTGTCACTTTAAATATCGAGTTTTAAGACTACATAAACATTCAATACAGCGTTAGAAACCTATAACTCTCTTCTTCCATCAGAAAAAAAGGTAATTCCTAAATTAATGGATCTGGAGTTATATGAGCTTGAAATGAGGGCTGTTCAAAATACAATGCAATACATATTGGTTTATATAGCGCTTTAGCAACAGTTGAAAAGAAAAAAACATTGCCAGAAGCCATTTCCAGCACCCAATAATGAAAAAAACAAAACCCGAACCAATTCGAGAATGGCGCCCTACGTCATATTTTCAATTACTGTATATATTTGTGAATGGCAGTGAATGAATTAATAATTTTCATCAAACACCGATTGTCTGAAAATTTACATATGACATAAAAATTGTGGTGTTTAAGGGTTCTCCAGTAAAATTGTATTTTACTTCCATGACTCCAATTTTCAACCGAAATACTGTACACTGTAATAATAATAATACATTTGATTTCTAAGCGCCTTTCAAAACTCTCAAGGTCACTTTACAGTCACATGATGTGTTTTTCTGTGGGTGAGCAGCGGCAGCCACACGTGCTAGCGTTCACTCAACCCAAAAGTTACTCAAATAGATAGAAAGCTAGCGAACTACATAATAGATAACTAATAGATAACTAATAGATATCCAGCTAGATAGCCACCCAGCTAATAGCTAGCTACCTAGATAGTCAGCTAGATAGCTAATAGATAGCAAATAGTTAGCTAGACTTTTAGATCATACGAAGGGGTTGAGAGCCTTGTCCTAGCCTGTCGCGCATCTTCAAAATATACCCTCAAAGAATCATTGCGGTGGTCCTGGATGACCTGTTGGGATATCGCCCCCCAAGCCCAACATTTCTATTTCCTCTGATAATGTGCTGTTCCAGAAGGTGTGTTTGCTGCCGGAATCTCACTGATTGCCTCGAGGCGCCGTTCTGGTTTCCTAATGTCAGCTTTCACCAGGAAGTCAACTCTATTTTTTTCTGTCGCACATAAGAAAGTGGCGACCGCTGAATTGAGCACACTTTAATTAACATGCCAGCTGGGGCTGCTTGTCCAAAAATGACAGTATACGTTGAACTGTACATTTCAGTTACTTGGAAGGCTCAAGAGAGGACATATTATTGGCTGTTTATAGTGTAAGTCTTAATTCGCACTACAGACCACGATTCAATGTCCTTCATGTAGTGAGTCTGTCAAATGATTTGCAGGGAACTATTTTTATGCTTAGCCCAAGTCTAGCACAAAACGCGGTCTAACTAGCCTCATGAGCGAAGTTTTCTTACTTTTAGTAATTTCCTAGCTTTTTCTCAGATAGAATTGAGCCATACTGGGATGTGTGCAACTTTGTGGGCCTATGCGGGATGGAAAGTAACCGAATTCTAGTCAATCGTTACGCCATACCTCATTTCCATCAAAGTCATGGTGCAGTACACCATGCTTGACATTGCGGAGGCAGAAATAGACTTGCTGGCTCATGCGTGGTGTACGTGTACGCAAAGTACATTTGTACAATTACAGATGCTTGACAACTTACAAACGAGCAACGTCCCGAACGGTCGTTCGTAAAGTTAATTTGTAAGTTGCTTCATAGCTATATTTTGTATGTATGTTTAAAGGACAACCGACATTACTTTTTTTATTTCCTGACATCAGAAAAAACGTTTTATAGCATCTAAAATACCTAAAACACGCAGTATGATATTTTTAGTCAAATGCAAAACACCAATAAAAATGTCTTAAAGTGTCCAAAATCTGAAAAAAAATGAACCCGGAAGTGGCCAGTAGCAGAAAGTCCCGCCCCCAGTTCGTGACGTCACGCCAAGGCGTCTTGCATGGCTTCAGATTCGGATAATATGCTTTCTTGTTACTCATACAGTTATGAATATGATTCAAATAGTTCTGAAGAGGAAAGCACACATGTTTGCAATCGATTAAATAATTTATTATGTGCCATTTTGAGGCAACATTGGGGGGAAATGTATCACCAAAAAAAGAGGCAGAAAATGGCGACCAAGCTCTGTGTGAGAAATTAATCAGCCCGTTTCCACAGGCTGATTAATTCATTACATGGAGCTTTGTCACCCTCTTCTGCCTCTTTTTTGTGCTACATGAAGTTTTCAGCCAAGTACAGCCAAATGCATTGACGTGATGGAAGGACTGCTACAATGTGTCCTTTTTTCGGTCAGGGGCGTTCCTTCAGTGACGTAACGTACGGACTCATCACCAACTCAAAAACAAGACTTTCGGAATATTCAGCGCAAGTCTTAAGACGTATAATATAGCTATGTGCGGTGGAATTTTTGTAAAATACGCTCAGTAGAAGTCATTTGAAGCCATTTTACAAATTATGGACACAACTTGTCCGTAGACGTCGGTTGTCCTTTAAGGCTTATATAAATATGTTTGAGATTTACTGTATATACGTATGTTTAAGGCTTGTATAAGTAACCTGTATTCGTTTGTATTTAAAAATAAACATTCAATATAATATATGCTCGAGAAAGATATGTACATGAACAACTAGAGAGAATACTACATATGTTACTACAAAAAAGGTTTGTATGTACCGTTGTTTATAACTCGAATGTTCGTAAGTAGGGGAGTGTCTGTAAACTGCAAGATCTCCCCTTGTGGATGATGTTGTCGGTTGTGTATGTGACATGGGCGATTGGAGACCACTTTGCTCAATGACCCGGTGTCTGTGCCCCTCTCAAAAATATTTTTTAAAGTGATGCTGATTCTAATTCATTCATTTGAATTCTGCACTGATTCAGTGGTATTTTCCCATGCTGCCGTATTTAAGTGAAATTCAAAGATATCCACCACACAAAATTTGTCTGCCTGCGACTTGATCAAATACATTCAAACTGTGTACATTTAGACCGATTTTAACAAGTCTAACAGATACCATACTCTGCTTTTTTTATAAACAATTTAGCAAATGTGCCACGAGGCGTGTAATAGAAAACACCCTTGATCCCTCGAATGCCTAGTGACGCACAGCATACCAAATAGACAACCAAATAGACAAGAATGGATCACTTACAAACGAGATACGTTCTGAGCGGTCGTTCGTAAAGTGAATTTGTTCATAAGTTGCTTCAGTGCTACATTTTTGAACATATGTTTACGTCAAACACTGAATGGGGAAGTATAAAACACAGACACTCTAACAGTCGTAAAATAAATTCACACCTACTGTAGTACGACGACATATATCCTTGGGTCTTCAATAAGCCATGGCTGACGCTGCTGGCACGTCATTACTGAATGACGTGCCAGCAGCCATTACTTTTTGTTATGCATCACGTCCTCCTGGAGCGTCAACTGGGAAGAGGGATTTCCGCTTCCCCCACATGTGCTATACAGCCAATCGCAAGTGAGCTCGGCCAGAAAAAGGGGCACAATACAAAATCTAACTTACAGCATCTCTGTCCAAACATTTTTCAACATACCTGCAAAAATGTCACGTTGTTCGTAACTCGAATGTTCGTAAATTGGGGAGTATCTTTATTCCAAGGTCCTACAGCACTTATTTATTGTTCTTTTCACTTTTATGTTATTGCTGCCTAATGGGTTCCCATCTAGTTTATGTACACTGTGAGCATCTACAGTCGTATCGGATATTTGCCACTTGAAAACTACATGTATGCTAATTAGATATTTACAAAGAAATCAGACATACACATAAAATCATAATTGGTCACCTGCAGTGTAGATCCTACTGTACTTGCACGTGCATATTCTCATATGTGTGTGTTGTGTGTGTGTGTGGGGGGGGGGGTAAAGGAAAATACCCACACCCACATGACATGAAGGGAGTAGAGGGGGAGTATGTATTCTATAGGGAGGGGAGAAGAAGGAAGGAGGAGGAGGAGGCATGCACGTTCAATCTTTCAAGTTTGCAAGTAGTTTTTATTGCACAACTTTGTGGCCAGTCCCACAAAGTTAAAAGAGAGTTGTGGGGGTGTGACACCAACTGCTACCATTCGGACACTCGCGACCAACACAGGAAACATGTCGGATTCTGGAGTCAATCCACACTTGGAGGGAATCATTTCGGATTTTGAAGGTTTGTGTTCTTTCATAATTGACATGATATGAAAATACCGGTAATGCGCGTATATGTGATGAGCTACAAGCGGCCTTTCAGTCAGGTCATGATTGTCGTTCTGATCATACCGTTGACCTCCACAGTTTTCACTTTTCAACAGACCCCCAAAACAGCTATTAACCTTGCATCGTCATCAACAGTAATCTATTTTCAAAATGCAATAATTAAATTATTTTTAAAAATAACACCAGCCACTTTGGACTGACAAGTAACGGTATTGTGAAAAAACATGAAACATGTCAAATTGTGACAGGGAGGTTTCGACCAGCAATCTGGTCCTAAAATAATTTGAATCACTTCATCCCTTTAAAAATAAAATATCGCCTTTAAAAGTGACATTTTAAAGTTTTCAATATGTTGTCTATCCAGATTAAATATAAGAAGAGTTCATGTTTGCTTTCAACATTTAGCTTGTAGTCGACGTGCACATTCCACCATGACGGTCCTTGATCCACTAGTGAAAAAACGCTTTGATCCTCTACCCTTTCATCTAAAACTGCTTCGTGTATTAAAGAGGGTACAGAAAGTGCTTAAGAATGAATGACTCTCTGTGTCATTGTGTTGTCATATTATTTTTCATTTAATTTTTTGGTTCTATTGACTTCAAGATGGGCCCACAAAAGTGGCTGCCTTTTCGGCAATTCATGTATTTTGTTTTTCTACTTCTTTCTTTCCTCTTCTTTTTTATAACTTTGCTGGTGTGAAATGTAAATGTCTCCACTGCGAGACCAATAGGTACGTAGGGGTAAGGTAAATCCAATCCAAATCCAATCCAATCATATACGAGAATTTCATTTTTGTGTTTTGTTGAGCATGTAATATTAGCCTATTTTGCCTGCGTTGTGCTAGCATAGCTTAATTGTTTTTGGCAGCAACATTTCTCAAATTGACTGCAATCTTTGAGTGGAAATGACATTTATTTGTAAATGCCCCTTATTTTTTTCAGATGTAGAATTTATAATTACAAAAACAAAAATTATTATTTTTAGATTATCGAAATTTAACTCATTCACTGCCATTCACAAATGTATTCAGGAATTGAAAATATTACGTAGAGCGCCATTCCCGAATTTGTTCATGTTTTGTTTTTGCATGCTTGGGTGCCAATGGAGCGCTGGCCAAGTCCTCTGGAAATGTTTTTTCTTTACCACAAGGGGACAGCATTTGCCTTTTTTCGATGTTAGCGCTCTATTCCAATTTCAGCTGTTGTTAAAGCACCGTCTTATTTCCGGGTAGAGTGAATGCTGGCGCGTATGGCTCGCTGCTCACCCGCACACAAAAAAAAAATCCAGTGACTGTAAAGTGTTCTTGAGAGTTTTGAAAGGCGCTTTGAAATTAAATTTATTATTATTATTATTATTATTATTATTATTATTATTATGATGATGATGATGATGATGATGATGATGATGATGATTATTATTATTATTATTATTATTATTGTATATAAACCAATATGTACTGTATGTATTGCATTGTATTTTGGACAGCCGCCCTCATTTCAAGCTCATATAACTCCAGATCCATATAATTTAGGAATTAACTCTTTTTTTCTGATGAAAGAAGGTTTCTCACGCTGTATTGAATGTTCATGTAGTCCTAAAACGCAATATTTTGCGGGTCCTGGAATTCAAGTGACAATGACAAAAAACCCTGGCACTGGATTGGAGTTAAAAGGTTGGCTATATATGAACTAAACATTTTCTTGAATTGTTATTTTATGGCTAGACCAAATAGTTTTTGTGGTTTGTTTCTTATCATTTCTTTCATGAATCTCCAATTTTTCGAAAAACCGGGTACATGTCGAAATGTAATACTCTCTCGTCAGTATTTTCACCTTGAGCCAGATAATAACAGTGCCCTTTTATCCCCCCATACGTGGTGTGCCTCAGGGTGTGGTTCTCTTACCTTTCACAAAGCTGGCTGCAGTCAACACTGAGAAAGTTTACAACTGCACCCAGAGAGTTCACGTTTGGCCCCGAATGAGGAGGTCAAGCTTTGCCAAAGATGACACACACAAAAAAGTCTGTTAGTGCTCATAAGCGGAAATTAGACAACATGAACAAAGAAGTGGCTCAAATTAACACCCAAGAGTAGAATGAGCAGCCAAATATAACTTCTGAAGCAATAAGAAAAAAAAAAGAAAAAAAACAAAGATATGTACAAATACTCACAACATGTGTCTCCTTTGTTTGTGGAACCGACATGGTTTCCTTTAGCCATTGTTTTTTTTCTCTTTTTTTCTCCCTCTTCTACTGTTTTCCTTTTCCTCCTCCGGCCATGCTTGCTTCCTCCAGCTGTTCTTAAGGCTCACAGTCACTCATTCATGTTTTCAGCAATGGAAGTGCTCGCTTTTAGACCTCGGTAGCTTTGTTGTTTAGATTTTTTTTATCAGTAATGTGCTTAAAAAAAACATTATTGGAGCACAAAGTAAAAAAAAATGGTTTGGGACACTGCCTAACTGTTTCGCAAAATCACTTTTGTACAACTACCGTATTTTCTGCACTATAGGATGCACCTAAAATAAAATATTTTTTCAAAAGCTCACCATGCGCCTCGTAATCCGGTGGCCTTATGTCTGGAAAACGTTTTAAAATATATCTTTCATTGAAGATGCCCCTTATAATGCAGTGCACCTTATGTACGGAAAATGTTTTTTAAATATGTCATTCGTTGAAGGTGCGCCTCATATTCCAGAAAATACGGTAATTAAACAGACAAATACAAACATCCAAAGTAATTGGACAAACATCATAAAAGGTTTAACTGTTTCAGTTAATTGTTCACTGTGATAGCGGACCAAAACTACAGCGCCAACCAAAGCACATCTCCCTAATCAATCAATTTTATCGGCTGTCACTCTGATCGTGTAAACCAACTCCCAGAGCAGTATTGAAAATGATATTCTATTATATGATGTCCCACCTTTGTATCCATCCGCTTCGATATTGTTGTGCTTATCCATTTTGATTCCCACCTTAGTTCAAATGAGTCTGTCTTGTTTCATTTTTACCATTTGCAATGCAGCGATTCATAGTTTGACCATGTATCATTATTTGGGGATCAGTGATTTCACAACCAATCTGCAGTTGAATAAACAAACATCTCCGGAGGGAGTGCAGTATATCCATCCATTCATCCATATTCTATACTGCTCAATGCTCATCATGTTTACGGTCGCGGAAAGATGGATGCGTGTCACTCAATGGGCACATATACAGACGCTCCCCAATTTACGAACATTCGAGTTATGAATAACGGTACATACGAACATTTTTGCGGGTACAGTATGTCGAAAAATGTTGAACACACATGTTGACAGAGATGTTGTAAGTTAGATTTATTATTGCGTGCCTTTTTCTGGACAAGTTCGCTTGCGAATGGCTGCGTACTGTGCTTCACGCACACAGACACATCGGAGGTTTCCAGGGCTGGATGTTTACGCGACGGACTCCAAGGCTGACCAATCAGCGCCCGGCTGATTGGTACAAGAGTATGTAGGCGGGGAGGAAATCCCTCTTCCCAGTTGACACTCCAGGAGGACGTGATGCATAAGAAAAAGCAATGACTGCTGGCACGTCATTCAGTCATGACGTTCCAGCAGCTTCAGTAATGGCTTACTGAAGACCCAAGGATATATGTTGTCGTACTACCGTAGGTGTGAATATATTTTACGACTCTTAGAGAGTCTGTGTTTTATACTTTCCCTTTCAGTGTTTGACTTAAACATGCATTCCATACAAAATATAGCACCGAAGCAACTCACAAAAAAAAATTCCGAACGTATGTCGTTCGTAAGGTGGCAAGCGTCTGTAGAAACAGACATGCTTTTAAACTCAGATTTCCAATGTCACCGAGTGGGAACTGAACCAAATTCACATATGTAGAAGAGCCTGGTGTTAGTATTGGAACCTGAAGGTAGCGGAGGTGTTAAGTGGACCTCAATCACTCTCCTCATGCTTGGCTGTGAACTGATGTAAATCAAAGTGTCTGTGAGGCTGCCCATTAAGTTGAGCAGAACCAGGTTTTACCTGTCAAAGGTTGTTGCCTGTAGCCAAGCACCACTTAACAGCTGGCTGGATTACCTTGTTACCGCGTGTAAAAATTCCAGCCGTGATGATATTGCCCCTTAGTGATTCCAACTTTCCGGTTCAACATCTGCTCCTCCAAAATAACCACAAACATTGTAGGGATTTGACCCACGATCTGCACGCAACTCACCTCGCATGTCATCCATCTTCGTCGGGAACACGTGGCAGAATTCCTTTCTGAGGTTCGACGGAATCCGGAAAATCTTTTCGTGTGGCTTGTCTGCATCAAAGAGTAGTTTGCATGCGAGCGTGCGGTTTGATGAGAGAGCGTTAAGGATTCGTCTGACAACGCGTTATACTCTGCCCTTGGATTGCCAACGACAGTTTGTTTTTGCTGGTTTTCACCAGATGGATCATTCATCTGCCCAGTCCTTTGTACATAAACTCCCTTTAAGGCAGTGGGAAGGGTGTGATTGTACTCCATATTTGTTGTCTAGAATTTCATGGGGATGTTGACGTCAAGGTTGATCAAAATCATCATTCATTATTCACCCCAATTTACAACTTCTACATTCTTTTGACATTGAGATTTTTAGGCCAAATAATAATATTCTGCAGCATTTGGTCGTGTCTTGTGGGGTACAGCAAAAGTTTCTCCATGCTTTAGGTGTGTGATGGCATCACAGTTGGTGGGCTTTGTTTCCACTCACTGATGGTGTGAATGGTTGTCTCTACATGTATCCTTTGGTTAACCATTCCAGGGCGTTGTCTGCCTTTTGGCAAGATGTCAGCTCGGATAGGGTCGGTCTCCCAATAACACAATAGAATGGACCGTGGCTGAGATGATAGTGCATGCTTGTGTTCGTCAGTCGGGATTACCAGAAGAGGACACGATGACACGCATGACAAAGAGGTGGTCTACCCCCTAACATCTGGGTTGTATTATGACAAATAATTGTGAAGGAAAGTGAAAGCACAGCTGCATCCATCTTTGTTTTTGCAGTAAACCTTAGCGTGATTTTCTGTGCTAACCTCTTCCCTGATTTGAAACATTGTTAATTCCTGCTAGGTAGTCTAACCACGGTGTTGCAAATGAGCTTCCTGCGTGAACCTGACCACTCTATTTCAGCTCATAGTCTTGGAATGCCATTTCAGTGGGAACAATACTCCTTCAGCTAACCTGTCATTCCCACATTTGTGTACTTGTAATATTCTAGATCGCATGATTGGAAACCTATTTCCATGTTTATCTAGTTGACCGCATTAAAAATCCCTGAGGGGATAAGATACTGCCAGAATTGAATGATCGCCTTGGACATCCTCGCTGTACTTTTTTTTTCCCATTCCCCTATATTCCCAAACATAAAAGCGTGCACGGCTTCCAGTCCATTTCTTCTTTTGAATCATGTGCACTTCACTGCACACTCTGTAAATACAAATTTAAGCACTCTAGCCGTATGCTTTATTCTCAAGCCCGAGGCCATATAATCACAAAGTAACCAAGAACACAAATAGTCATTGGAACGGGTTTAGCTGCTTTTCCACAACAAATCATATGAAAATTCATCCAAACCGATACCCCTTTCTATCAATGCAGTCCAATAGATGACATTAAAAAAACACCAACATAGTGTCGAAAGGCTTTTAAATTGTCTTAAATTGTTGCTATTAAAATGTGTAAACCCTTTCTTCTGCTTGTGTCATCAACAGATGAATGTTGGCAGACTAACACATACTTTGGCTGAATTTGAAAAAGCCACGACCTTGGATTGCATTCTTTTCAATATTTGGAAAATGAAAGGAAAGCCGAGGGTGAGGAGCATAACGGGCAAGTGAATTAGCACAGTGCTATAGAATAAATAGTCACTGCAAAGCATTAAAATCGATTTGATGATGCTGTTGTGAATGACAAACAGTAGTATTCCTATGAATTACTTTAGTTCATCAAGCAAACGGGAGAAAAATAGGGGTAGTTTTAGCTGTTTGCTAACACATAGTTCTAATTTATTATGAGTGTTTATTTCATGATAATATAATTTTCTTATATTAGCTGTCATATCACAAGTACATTACTCTATACAATATCATCTGCTATTCATTTGGCGGAAGTGTCCCTGAGGTGTCCAGGGGTGAATTGTATCAAATGTCCACAAAGTTGGAATGAAGCGTCTTAAAGCAGTCATTAGATTAGTGTTTCATGTTGCGCACAGCATGTATGAGAAGGTGCAATTTCCTTTCCCTATTGAGTGTACCGGTACTGGTTGAAAAATGAACACTAATATATTTTTGTATCTGAGAAAGGCACTGAACATGAGTTTGTCTTGATTCAAAGTAAGGCACACACTTATGCACAGAATCACCAGAGGCCACAAACTGATAAAATCACCAGCATTTTGGTTGGAGACTGCTTTTAAGGGAGATGACTTAGCCTGTGCGTCATTGTCTTGGCAGCTGCTGGGCACTGGCATGGCACGTCATTCATTCTCAGCTCGCACATTCAACCCAAGGGGGGAGTCCCATCCCTCGCTATCATCATCTTTTACAGCCCATGTATTTGCTCCTGTCACGATTAACCTCGAGGAAGGATGCGCACTCATAAATTCTGGGCAAGTGAGCACCTCTTGTCCCGATGTAGGCAAATATAAAATGCCTCAAATGCTCTTGCATAAAACTCCACATTTTAATGTGTTACAGTAGATGTAACATTGAGGTCATGACAAAACAACTCATATATTTCCTGAAACAAAGTGCTAGGGGGTGGTGGGAGACATCCCACCAATGAACTGTCGGGCATTTTTAGACTTGATCTGAACTTTTAATGAGTTCGCTTTTTGACCTTTTGTGCTTGTGCCTGTTAATACACTCGGATTTGACAGATTTTATAAAATTGTGCCTAAATTGGTACCTCAAAGGTCAATCAAAGACCGATCACTCTGTTCCATTTTGTTTGAATTCAGATTTACCTGATTTATTGAAGTGGATGTTGCTCAGACTCCAAATTGTCCAACACTCAGGGTGTTCTAACGTCAAGGCGTCACAGTATATGAGTAACGTGTCGTTTTCCTTCTTTATTTACAGCTCTAAAGAGGTCCTTCGAAGTGGAGGACGTTGACACTTCAGCTCACTCTTCTCCCGGTTCCAGACGCACAACCAACTCACCCCACCGCAACGCCATGTCCCCCACCAGCATCTACTACCGCGACCTGGGCACAGCCGCCTCGGTCACTAACAACAACAACCTCAACTACACCCAACCTCGCTCCATCATGGGCGGAGGAGGTTCAAAGACCCCCGAGCCGGTGTCACGCCGCTCAGAGCTGTCCATCGACATCTGCTCCACGCCCAGCAAGCAGGTGGACGCCACAAGCCCAGCATCCATACGCTTTGCAACCAACAGCGCCCTGAAGCGCCCCGAGGTCCTTGGCCACTCCAGGACGCCAGAAATGAGCCACAAGAGGGAGGTCACATTTGCCAAGACGGACTCCCCGGGGACACGCCGAACGAAGGTAGCAGCCAAACCAACGGGACCAGTCGTACCTCTGAACCAAGTCACACCCGCAAGTTGGAACCCCCAAGTCCCGGAGATATTCGCAAACCCGAAATCAGCATCACCAGAGCTCCGGGGGAGAACAACGGCCACCACTCAGCAGTGCACCACCCGCACCACCCCAATCCTCACCACAACACCATCGTCACCACCTTCCGATGCTCCTCACCAAACCACGCTGGACGCAAATCCCCCAATCCTGACCGTAAGTCCTGCTTCATCAAAGGGCGTTGTTTGCTTTCCATAACCACCCTGCGTTCTTTCGTCTGTTGGAATGTGTGTGTTAATATACTCGATAGACTGCATATAAAATCAAATGTTTTATATAGACTACTCACTAAATATCCTGCTCTTGAAAACCAAATACCAGATGCTCCCCACCTTACGAACGAGATACATTCCGAGCGGTCATTCGTAAAGTGAATTTGTTTGTAAATTGCTTCAGTGCTATATTTTGTATGGAATGTATGTTTAAATCAAACTGAACGGGGAATTATAAAACACGGATGCTCTAACAGTCGTAAAATAAATTCACACCTACTGTAGTAAGCCATTACTGAAGCTGCTGGCACATAATTAATTACTCGATTACTTGCCAGCAGCCATTACTTTGGGTTATGCATCGCGTCCTCCTGGAGCCTCAACAGGGAAGATGGATTTTCTCCCCGCCCACATACTCTACGAGCGCTGATTGGTCAACCTTGGTGTCTGTCGCGTAAATATCAAGCCTTTGAAACTTCCAATGTGCCTGTGTGTGCGAAGCACAGTAGACAGCCAATTGCAAGCGAGCTAGTCCGGAAAAAGGCGTGCACTAATCTCTGTCCGTTCATACCCGCAAAAATGTTCGTATGTACCGTTATTCGTAACTCGGATGTTCGTAAGTTGGGGAGCGTCTGTACAGTCAAACCACGTTTTTCGAACGTCTCGGTTTTGACCAATTCGGTTTTCGACCAACAATGTTTTTTATGCCTCGTTTTACAACCGGAAATCGGTTCTTGACCAAACTGAGCGCGCCTGGAATGCAACACTCGACTCCCCTCTGCTTCCTTATACGTCATTTCCTTGTGTCGCGTCTCATTGTGAACAGGCGTGTTTGTATTGTTCAATCACGATTAAAGAAAGAGCAGACTTTGATTACATTGGTTATAATGGGAAATATTTCAGTTTTCAACCAAATCGGTTATCAAACAGGTTTTTGCATCGGCTTATGGTCAAAAAACAAGGTTTGACAGTATCCCCATTTTTTGTGTGTGTTGTGTCTGTATGGAGCAACTCCCAATTCCTTCCGATACGATTTGACACGTTTTAACGCTGGCAATGTACTTTATAGTAGTACAATTGCATGGGTCTTCTCAAAAATGCCTTCTCGATGAATTCAAAATGAAGGCAAATTTAGTGCTGTTTTTGGATACTGAGCTCTGCTTTTCTTACTTTTAGTATGACGGGATCTGGTTACTCTCAAAAATAAAATTCTGATATGACTGAGACTTGCGAGAGGCTCTTCGAGGTCATGTCGATGAACCTGGAGCTTATCCTGGCTGACTGTCAGTGAAAGGCACTTTTCGTTTTTTTCCCCTTGTTTGTAATGGCCGTGTTTCCTTCCATCCCTTAGGCTTGCCTACGTAATTTCGAAATCATATGATGCTGTTGCAACAAGGTATAGCCTACAACTAAATTCAACTATTCAACAACTAATTCGACACTATTTGACCAATCAAGGGTGTAGTTTGTCAAGCGTCACACGTTCCCTGGTGTACAGTACAGACGCTCCCCAACTTATGAACATTCGAGTTACGACGTTACGGTACATACGAACATTTTTGCAGGTACAGTATGTCAAAAAATGTTCGGAGAGCGATGCTGTAAGTTAGATTTTGTATTGCGCGCCTTTTCCCGGCAAATTGGCTTATGATTGGCTGCATACTGTGCTTTGCACACACACAACAGACATAGACGGATTGGAGGTTTCAAGGGCTGGATGTTTACGCAATGGACACCAAGGCTGACTAATCATTGCCCGGCTATGCTCAAGTGTTTCCAACAAGTTCAGACCCGGATCACCCGAGCTCACTTACGATTGGCTGCGTAGAGTATATGTGGGCAGGGAGGAAATGCCTCTTCCCAGTTGATGCTCCAAGAGGATGCGATGCATAACAAAAAGTAATGGCTGCTGGCACATAATTCAGTAAGTATGTGCCGGCAGCTTCCGTAATGGCTTTCTGAAGAACCAAGGATATACGTTCTCATACTCCAGTAGGTGTGAATTTGTTTTACGACTGTGAGAGCGTCTGTGTTTGATAATTCCCCGTTCAGTGTTTCACTTAAACATACATTCCATACAAAATATAGAACTGAAGCAACTTACAAACAAATTCACCCTACGAATGACCGCTCGGAATGCATCTCGTTCGTAAGGTGGAGAGCGTCTGTATATTATTTTCTCCACATAAGATGTGTGGGTTTTCTTTGGGTACTCCAGTTTCCTCCCGCATTCCCAAAGCATGCATGGGAGGCTAATTGAGCACTAAATTGTCCTAGGGTATGAGTGCGAGCCTGGATGATTGTTTGTTTATGCATGTTCTGGTAACCTTGGCTGGCAACCAGTTCAGGGTGTCCCCTGCCTACTGCCCGAAGATGACTGGGATAGGCTCCAGCACCCTCCGTGACCCCTATGAAGATAAAGCAGATCAGAAAATTTTGATACATGGATGGATGAAGTACAAATGTTTTTTTTCTTCCTGACCTTTCAAGAAAGTTTTCGTCCCATTCGATCAACACGATTCTTTTTCATTTGGATGATCTTTTTTTTTTTGAACTTGCATTTTCACTACTTCTTACTTCTTTTCCACTCACTCTCTCACCACAGCATCACATTTCCAACCAGAAAAAGCCGGCAATAGCCTTTTTCATTTTTTTAAAATGTGATGGGCTGCATATAGCCGTCAGCAACACAAGCAAGCGTGTATTTTTTTCCCTTGCAGGGCTCGTCTGGCATTTATGGAAATCTACAAACTCTTCAGAGATCTTATGAAAGCTTAACCTTGGCCATTAGTATTAGTTACACTTTAAATGCTATCGTAAGGTCTTGATAAATGCCGGTGTTGTCATGCTTCTATTAGCTGCGCTGCCAAGTATTTTATAATTAGCTCTTATGGTGCAGATGAAGATGACGTTCGTTTGCCTGTTTATTCCCATTATGGATTGAGGAACACGGAATGTGAAAATGGGGCCCCGCCATTACCAGAAAGTACCAAGCTCGTCGCCTTCCAACATCACATCCAAGCTTCAGAATTGTCATTAGTAACTGTTGCTATTGACACGACAACTTGACATATGTTGCTTATTTGAATAGAATACCCTCCTCATAGAAAAACACGTATCTTTTTGAAGCGTGTCTTGCTTTCATTTCTCAAAGCTCCTCTGGTTGGTTTTAGTGGTTTGAGCTTGTTAAAGGATGCCGAGATATTGCTTGCCGATGTCAGATGCTTGAAACCGCAAACATCAGTCTGCGCTGTTAGTGATACCCTTTTCTTCGCCGAAGCCTTTATTTATCTGGATTCACTTAACCCAGCCCAGAAATGTAAAGAACACCATCGTCTTATTTGGAGAAACAACTTTTACTCCTCTCGAGGAGGAAAATATCTCGCACAACATTGCTACTTTTTGGACATTTTTTTTAATGATCTTCTCACCGCATCGTTTTTTTAGGTGGCCTGTGATAAACAATTTGCATGATTTCTTGTTCTTCTTTTCCTTTTGGCTTTTCCCTTCAAGGGGTCACCAAAGCAAATTAGTGTCCTCCATCTTTCGAGGTTTGATCCGCATGTTTGTTTTGACCAAGCTTTTACGTCGGATGGCCTTCCTGGCACAACCCTCTGTATTTATCTGGGCTTGGGACCAGCACAAGAAGACTTATGTCCCTTTGGGGCTACAGAACAAGAATCAGAATCAGAAAACCTTTATTCGTCCCACAATGGGGAAATTTGAAACAAGCAACTCGCTTTAGTGACATCACATACGGACGCGTCACCAACTCAAAAACAAGACTTCCTCAATATTCAGCGCGAGTCTTAAAACATAAAATATAGCTATATGCGGTGGAATCCTATTAAAATACGCTCAGTAGAAGTCATTTGAAGCCATTTTGCAAATTATGGACACAACTTGGTTGTCCTTTAAGGTTATCTCTTCTTCTGACCATTTAATTCACACAAGAGGAAATGACATCACGTCTTCCCTGAAACACACCCACACAAACGTGCGCCCTTCTCTCCTTCCGGGTTACGTCAACCTGATTGTTTCCCTCACCCGCAGGAGCACTTCCTATTTCTCTTTCTCGAGGGTTTTGTAATCCAAGTTAGTCAACTTCCGAGCATGATATCATTAAAGTTCAATGTGAAACGTTCACATAGTTCCATCGTAGGGATAGCGAATTTTGACCTATATGACATTTTAAGAATACAGGTCGTCATTATTCATCTTACACGATCAAAAACTGTAAAAAAAACTGAATTAATGATTTGGATGCAATCCAAAAGACGTAAACAATGCGCTGACCAGCACAAGGATGACGACAGACACTCATGACGATCGTCTCTTCTCGTGTATATTGGATGGCTTATCTTGACAGACATGCCTGCTGTTCATCAGTCCATCAAACAGTTTTTTTTATCTTTTCCGGAAACATCCCTGCTGATGTGCGGCTGTGCTGTAAAAAGCTACTCCTGATAACGATGGTGATAATGTAACAAAAGTAACACATGGCTGTGTTTCTTTGTTTTTAATTTCGTCAAATATTTTGTAGGTTTCATGCGTGATTGCAATTAGAGTCTCTTCAAGGACAACTGACGCCTCCGGACAAGTTGTGTCCATAATTTGTAAAATCACTTCAAATGACTTCTACAAAGCGTATTTTACAAAGATTCTACGGCATATAGCTATATTTTACGTTTTAAGGCTGAATATTCAGGAAGTCTTGTTTTCGAGTTGATGATGATGCCTGACATGACGTCAGGTCTGGAACGCCCTTGACCGAGAAAGCAACACACAATGCATTTTGGGTACTTTGTCTGGTCTGAAAACTTGGTGTTGATCCGTGTTGATGGCAAAATTAGAAGGAAAACACATAAATAACGCGATGGCTAATCGTTGTGTGTTGCACCAAGACTACTATTTGATTCTAGTTGACACAAATTCTCAGCAGACAAATCAGCTCGTTTCCAACGCAGCTTGGGCGCCATCTTGTGCATTTTCTGGGACGCTACATCAGAGTCCTGATGGCTCGAATTGATACGCAAGTACTTCTTTAATCGATTGCAAACATTTATGCTTTCCTCTTCAGAACTATTTGAATCATATTCATAACTGGATGTGTAACAAGAAAGCATCTTCTCCAAATCTGAACCCATTGTTTTGATTCTAGAGCAAGCCAAGACATCCTGACGTGACGTCACAAACAAGGGGGCGGCGCCTTCTGAAACTCGCAATTTCCAGGGTCATTTTGAAGTCGTTTTGGGACACTTAACTAATTTTTATTAGTGTTTTGCATTTGACTAAAAATATCAACCTGCGTGTTTTGGGTATTTTAAATGCTCTACAACGTTTTTCTGACTTCAGTTAGGAAACAAAAAATGGTGTTGGTTGTCCTTTAAGGAGTAGAAAGAGTTCAAAGAGCCATTAACTCTTTGAACTCTTTCAACAGTAGCCAAAATGGAACTGTATAGTGCCACTTAGCAGTTTTTTTGACAACGATACTAGTGCAGCGTGTTCTACCGGAAACAAATTCCTTGTGTGTTCTACATACTTGGCAATAAAGATGATTCTGATTCTGATTCTGAGAAAGCGATTACTGTATATTTTGGGGGAGGGGGGGTGCTAAAAAAATGAGTATCATTGTTGCCAAAAATTTCATGTCAAACCAAAAACTGGATTAACATCATGAAGCAACTGATGAAAAAAGTGGATGGTCATCATCAATTATTTCTATCACCATTGAAAAACACATGTTTATCAGGCAATTTCTCTCTCGTCAAGTACTTTCAATCGCTACAAAAAGTTACCATTTTCGTTACTGTTGAAACGCTAGGACTGCTGCAAGAATGACCAGTGCAACAATAATACACTATTTTTTTATTCCTGCTTTCATCACTTTGCTGCTGTGAAATGTAAATTTCTCCACTGTGAGACTAATAAAGGCAAATCCAATCCAATCCAATAATAATCCCCCCCACCCAAAAAAAAACATTTCAGGTTACAAGATGACCTCCATCTATTTAATGTTGTGGAGGCTTGTTGCATTAAAATGTATTAAGAGTGATGTTAATTAAGCTATTTTTTCTTGTTTGTCTGCTTTATTCAAAATGAATCAACAGTGAGCAAAAAGAACGTTAACATCTGTCTTTTGAGGTCAAACCAAGGCGAATCTGTAACAAGTGGCAGCTGTCCCAAATCCGGTGGCTTCCCAAACGCGCCACCAGGGAGCAGTGTAACACAGGTGACGCTTGCCAACTGCACTCTATCAGCATGAGAGCAAACATACTCAACGAAATATACTGTCGAGACCCGATTTAACATTGGCAGGGATATTACATGGTGTATCATGAGAATATTTTCAATCAGAGATTTATATCTTAGATCAGTCGAGGCCGACAGACACAAAGACGCAAACAAGTTTACTCACTCAGGGACTCTTAAGGGCTTTCCTCTTGTCCAGATGAGGCGTTCGGAAGTTGAAGTTTACATTGAGCATCTGGGGGAAGTCAAAGGTTAAAGATGTTTCCCACCACTGCTGCACGACCTTTGTCAT